>NC_056733.1:827655580-827895986 GCF_019279795.1 Protopterus annectens
TGGACCTAGAAAATTCTGCTCAAGCTCTACATAACACAACCAATGTGCAATGTTTAGTAAAAGTATGCAAGAGGACCAGATAGTTGCCTCAAAATCTACTGCCCTAATAGAACAGGCCTTGGCAGAAGTAGGAGGCTGTTTCCAATGACAAGCAAAGCAAAATGAAATTGCTTTGGAAATTCAGGAAGAAATGGTTAGCTTAAAGACTGGCAATCCCAATTTATTTTTTTAAAAGGACACAAAAAGCTGGTCTGACTTTTTAATGTCTTAGTCTTATCCAGATAAAATCTTAATTGTCTATGCACATCTAATTATTCAGTTCTACCTCCTCTATTTGAAGGAAGACTGACAGACTGATTCAATGATACTTCATTCACCACCTAGGACATAAAAAGCAAGGATTAGTCCTAAGTGTAACCCTATCCTCATGTATGGCTAATAAGATGGAAAAGGCATCATTGCATACAGCTCAGATACCCTTTTAGTGAATGTCTGATCTAGGGTCAGTTTTGCCAAAACATAGTTCAGATCCCTAGAAGAAGGCCTAATGTGAAGGATGCTTTTCAGAAACTGTCTGACCTCAAAATGAGAAGTGGATGGATTTCTAGGCTGACAAGCAAATGAGTTTTAAATGAAGAGTATCCCAGTTCAGAATTGAGCAACTCATACAAATAAAAAAGAACAGTAGGAATTCTCACCATAAAATGGTCCTAGTTCTTTTTGCATCATAGAGAAAATGTTTTCCATTTAGCCATGCAAGAACTGCTGGTAGCAGGTTTTCTAACTTCCTGTAAAATCTTGAGTATGTCATCACAGAAGTGGTGCCTGAAAGGAAAGAAGCAGCATCATCCAAAGAGTTAGTTGAAGAGTCTGGAGATGAATGTGATTAAGCCCTTGTCCTATGTGAAAAGGTCCATCATGTGAGGTAGCTTGTGATAATTATCCTGGCCAGGGGAAAAAGAAAGGGAACTCAGTGCTGTCTGGGTCAAAATTAAGTCACCAACAAGATTTTTAGCTTGTTCATCAAAACGTTTTGAAGGACTCCTGGCAAAAGAACTAGGGAATGGAAAAGAAACCAATCTCCCCTTCCAAGAAAAGGACATGGTGTCCATCTTCCAAGCTGGAGGGCTTGGATCTCTGGAAAAAAAACGTTATCTGTTGGTGGAGGCAAAAAGGTCCATCTGTGTTGTACACTGACTGATGGACAATGTCCAGGAAGAACTCCCTATTTAGCATCTATTCATAAGGGTCAGCCCTTGATCTGCTCAATGTGTCTGCCAGAGTGTTCCTTTCTGACAGAATGCAAATGGCCTGAAGAACCAGACTGTGTTTAATAGCAATCTCATAAGCCATCAAGCACAGTCTACAAAAGCACTAAGACCTGATACCCTCTTGCTTATGTATCACATGACTGTGGTTCTTTCTGTAAATACATTGAAGGGGCCTGAAGAGCAGAGATGATTCAGAAATTAAAAGGTATTTACCTCTGAGGTTTATGTGGGCTTTGTTATCCTTGGATGACCTAACTCACTGGAGCCTGATGTTGTGGGAACAAGTTCCTGAGGCCAGGTCTGAAGCATTCTTGAACAGTGTCTGGCATGGGGAGGCACAAGAACAGGTAGTCAAGAAACTGAGGGAAATCTGGTTAATCCAACAAAGTAACTATTTCCTGATGCAGGTCAAGAGTGGGATCTGAACAGGTGGCAATACTGAAGCCAAACAGACTTGAGGTACCACTGTAGCTTTGTCATATGGAGTACAGAAAAAATAATCATTGGAATGGTGGATGCCATGAACCCCAGGCCTCTCAAAACCTCTTGTGCTTTATTCACTTGCAAGGACAGAAGGCCCTGAAAGAACTCTTATCAAAAACAGTCTTATCTGTAGGAAGGAAGGAAGTCATGGACAGTGCTGATCCTGCATCCTGGAAAGATCAGGTCCTGAGATGGTCAAAATAACTTCTTCACGTTCAGAGTGAACCCTAGACTGTGAAGATGATTGACGCTGAAGTAGAGATCTTTCAAGAGGGAACTTTGAGAACCAGCTTAAAAAGCAAGTTGTCCAGATCAGGGAATATCTGAATACCCTGACGTCAGCAAAAGTCTATAGCAGGAGCTAGACTCTTGGTTAATACACCTGGAATAATCCAAGTGTAAAATAGAAAACTGAAAATGTGAAGAAGACACAGAATACCTCAAGAATTTTCTGAAAAAGAGGATGGATAAGGATATGAAGGCAAGTTTCCTTCAAATCCAGGGGCATTAGAAAAACTTCAGGAAAGAATCATAGGAAATAGGGACTGGAGAGTTAATATCTTGAAACTTGGCACATTGAGAAAAGTACTGATATAGGAAAGATTCAGAACTGTTCTTCAGGAGCCCTCTTTTCTGGGAACTAGGAACATCTTGGAGTAAAAACCTCTTTGGAAGTGAGAAGGGGGAACTGACTGAATGGTTCCATACATCAAAACATCTTGAAGAAGAAAAAGCCGAGGCAACCAATTTTAGGAGGCTGACAGGAATTCTTAAGAAGGGGAGAGGGGAGGCTTCCAAGACATTCTGTACACCTTTGCTACAATGGAAAGGATGCACATCTCTGGAGTGATTTCCTTCCAAGTTGTAAGGGAAAGAGACAGTCTTTGGGATGGGGGGGGGGGTTGGCTAAGGGGTACAAGAGGGAGGGAAAGATAAGTCATAGGGAGGTGAGTTTATTACAAAATGAGGGCTTAGATCCCTTGTTATCCTGCCCTGTTTTATCTTGAAATCACACTCCATTAGCCTTTTTCCTAACTGGGGTTACTTTTTCTATCTCTTAACAAAAGGGCCTACTTTATCAAGATAATTCCTCTGCAACCCGGGTACAGGGGAAAGGAAATTCTGCTTCAGGTCTAATGTGACTTATCTGTCCACCAGCTAGGTAGATGTACTAAAAAGATGACTGACAGACTGAAGACAAAGTGGAGTTCTGTTTTCAGACTGGTGGGCAAAGTTGTTCTGAGGTTATTCGCACTCATATGTCCCTTGTGCACCTCCTGTCCTCAGGCTTAGGTCACATGTCAGAAGTATGATACATACAAAGTCCCCGGGATATGGTATGCTAGCCAAACTTACAGCTATCCTTGGCAGGATATCTCATCCCATTTGTCAGTACTGCTGCAACAGTGACCTTGAAAGGACATCTGTACACCATAACATTTGAAATGAGGGAGCTTTTAGCACAGAGGTCCTCCTCCCTCTCCCAAATTTCACCACCAAATGACCTTCCGATTTCATGCACATGACCCTGGACCACAGTAATTTGTTCTCTTTGACGTTCTTTGCAGCTGGAGCTATTTAGGCTTTTTATCTAATGTAGTAATTTCTTTGTCTGTCTCAGTGTACATAACACTTGTCTCAGGCATTTCATCTCCATCACCTTTAATTTCTCCAACTGCCCTTCCTTCTCTGCCCAGGTTTATATACCATACAATAGTACTTGTTGCACCACTGTTTTGTACATGGTACTTTTCAGCCTCTTCACAATTTGTCTGTCACACAATGCTCCTCACACTGTGTGCCAGTTGGCCACAGGACCTCTGATTCTACAACTGAACTAATCATCCATCTGCTGAGGAGAAGGGAAGTGTGAATGAGGTCCAACACGAGAGGCAACCAGAGGCAACAATGGTTGACAAGCACAGCAAGCAAAAAAAACTCCCAGAAAAGGGAAAAAAATGTTCTCATTGGGATATCATTTCACTTAACTTTGTTTTCAATATCTGTTTGCTTATTAATTGTTATATTTTAAAATACTGTACTCGTGTTCTATCAAACAACTTTGCATACCTTGTAAAATGTAGTGTTTTGTTATTAATGTATTACATTTTGATTTTTTTGATGAATTTTTAAGTGTTTAGGAAATAAGCACTACAATAAAAATCAAAGCTGAAGTTAAGTTCTCTACTCGGGGAAGACTGAGGGACAGGGAAACACCCCCCTACCTCTAGCCTGAAGCAGGAGATGGCCACGGCTTACCCAACATGACCACAGGTAAGAAAATGGCAGACCAATACAGTGTGTGCTGGATGATGGCCATCTGCACTTAGGAAGGCACATGCCAGAGACACCACCATGTTATGGCAGGCTTGCAAGAGGCCTCACTCCGTCATATAAGGGAATTCACTGACAATGCTTTTTTACATACATGAGCACACAACACAAATATTCAATATTTCAGGATCTCTGATAGCAGGAGGACCCATGGAAGCCTCCTTGGGAAGGTGAGCAAGACTTCCTTGGCTCAGGAGGAAGCAAGAAAAAATGATTGGTTTAGAATAGTCTTGCACATATTTCGCCATACATTTGCATCACAGTGATCAAGATGTTACAAATGCCTTCTCCTTTCTACTTAACACTGGCCTGGGATTGCAAAGGACTGACATGCCAGTCTCTGAATGAAATCCAAAAAAAGGGGTCATCAGCGCGTGAGGCAAATGCACGGCTCTCAATAAGTAGAATCAAGATAAAAAACACATAGAGCCAGCATACAGTATTCCAAAGTATATTGTAATGAAATTTAAATCATTACAAAGAAAAACAAACCAGTTTCGGCAGGAACAAACACAGCCTTCCTCAATGTTACTTACATACATAGTGGTGAGCAAGAGTATTTATACACACATACACTCATTGTAAATTAATTGAGTTCAATCAAAGATTTCCATTGAGACCAGGTGGGAATAATCCCCCCAGTTTGATTATCCACTTTTTTCTTTGGTGTTCAGAATGGAGTGTAACCCAGTTTTATTATGCTTGTTGCCAACAATTTTATCAATTATGATGAAGGTAAATTTAGCAGAAGCATGTACTAAGTGATGTTTATATAGAGCATTAGTCTGCCTCTTATTTTTAATATTGCTGATGTGTTCCGAAATCCTGATTTTCAGTGGTCTGGATGTTTTTCCTACATAAAATGAACCACAATGGCAGGTGGCTAAATAAATAACCCAGTCGGTGCTACAGTTCGCAAAAAAACTGAGATCATAAACTATTGGGCAGTTTCTGCTAGAAAATTGTTTGGTCTTATTGATCTTGTCACAATTAGAACAATGCCCGCAAGGGTAACAACCTATCAGAGGGTCCCCTGTCAATGTGGTTTGAATGCAATTGAGGTCAACATGCCTGTACCCATGTTTAAAATGATTAAAAAAAGAACCCAAATTCTTTCCCCTACGAAAGGAATAAAGGCATTTGTCTGGTATAAGGCTGGTTAAGTCAGGGTCATATTTGAGAATGTTCCAGTGTCTATGCACACTGTCAATCAAATGATTAGAGTTCCTAGCATAGGTGGTCGTGAATCTTAGAGTGGGATCCCTAATTTGTTGGTGCTTGTTGTATTTCAATAAACTATCTCTATCAGAGGAGTCAACCATGTTACTGGCAGCTAAAACGTAGCCCATGCCATAGCCCCTAGATTTAAATCTGTTGGTAAGGTCTCCCCTGTGAATCTGAAAAGAGGAATCACTGGAACAAATACGTTTGGTTCTAATGAATTGGGATTTAGGTATGTTATGTATAACGTGTGGGGGGTGAAAACTGGAAGCATGAAGGATAGTATTGTACTCGGGATGTTTTCTGAAAATCTCAGTGGATAAGGTATTGTCAGCTAACTTGGTCACGGCAACATCCAAAAAGGTGATATGTTGACGGTCAAATTGGACAGTGAATTCCAGTCCCCAGATGTGGTTATTCAAATATGTAATAAATTCATGTAGCATGTATGTTTCACCCGTCCAAACCAACCAGCAATCGTCAAGGTAGCGTCTCCAAATGTCCATATATGGTAAAAATATATTTTTGGTGGAATCATAAATGATATGGTGTTCGACGAAAGCCATGAAAAGATCTGCATAAATGGGGGCAAAAGATGCCCCCATGGCTGTCCCCTTAAATTGCCAGTAACATTTGTCTGAATAAGAAAAAACATTGCTAGTAAGAACCAGTTTTGCTAACTCTATCAGGAAGGAATTGAAAGTAGATGGATATAGGTCCGCCCTGTTCAACCAAAAGGCCAGGGCCTCAAGACCAGACTGGTGTGGGATGTTAGTGTATAGAGCACATACATCCAAGGTGCAAAGTAACCAATTATCCTCAAGCTGACTATCTGAAACAATCTGAAGGAAACTAGTAGTATCATGTAGTCTTGAACGTATCATGCCCAATAAAGGTTTAAGATGTTTGGTGAGAAACATGGAAAGGGGTTTTGTAATATAGCCCCTTCCAGAAACAATTGGTCTACCCGGAGGATTTAGGGGGTCCTTGTGGATCTTGGGCAGGAAATAAATATATTGAGTACATGGATCCTTGACAATAAGTTGTTGTGCAATGTCGTTAGTTATGATACCTTCATCTCTGGCCCAATATATAAATTCCTCTATGTGCTTTTGAAACCTAGATGTGGGATCAATGCCCATCAGGGAATAGTATTTGGGATCAGACAACTGTCTATTTGCCTCAATGTCATAAGCACTCCAATTTAAGATCACAACGGCACCCCCCTTGTCAGCCTGAACAATGACAATGTTGTTATTGTTCTGTAATTCAAAGATCGCTTCACGTTCAGCTCGAGATATGTTATTAGATTTGAATTGAATATCAGACCCAAAAAAATGGAGATCATTAAGAATGTTCCTCTGAAACTGTTGTACCAGTGGATGCATGGGTGGAACAAATGTGGATTTGTGATATACGAATCTTTCATTCACATCATGCCCAGAGTCACCAAAAAATAGTTTGAGGTTCAAAGTTCTACAAAAAGAAACAACATCTTGAGCCAACAAATCCTCAGAGACCATGAAACCTGGTACAAAAGACAACCCTTTATTAAGTACCTCCAAATGTGTGGGGGATAATACAAAGTCAGAAAGATTTAACACATTGCAATTTGGTGAGGTGTCTAATTCTCCATGACCATTTTCAGTAAGCTTACATCCAGGTCACCCTCCCCCAAACGAAATCCAAACATTATCCCTTTAGGTCCAAATACAAAAGAGGGGGGAGAAAACATAGGAGGAATCACCAATATAGAAAGCTTACTGAAAATGGTCATGGAGAATTAGACACCTCACCAAATTGCAATGTGTTAAATCTTTCTGACTTTTTATTATCCCCCACACATTTGGAGGTACTTAATAAAGGGTTGTCTTTTGTACCAGGTTTCATGGTCTCTGAGGATTTGTTGGCTCAAGATGTTGTTTCTTTTTGTAGAACTTTGAACCTCAAACTATTTTTTGGTGACTCTGGGCATGATGTGAATGAAAGATTCGTATATCACAAATCCACATTTGTTCCACCCATGCATCCACTGGTACAACAGTTTCAGAGGAACATTCTTAATGATCTCCATTTTTTTGGGTCTGATATTCAATTCAAATCTAATAACATACCTCGAGCTGAACGTGAAGCGATCTTTGAATTACAGAACAATAACAACATTGTCATTATTCAGGCTGACAAGGGGGGTGCCGTTGTGATCTTAAATTGGAGTGCTTATGACATTGAGGCAAATAGACAGTTGTCTGATCCCAAATACTATTCCCTGATGGGCATTGATCCCACATCTAGGTTTCAAAAACACATAGAGGAATTTATATATTGGGCCAGAGATGAAGGTATCATAACTAACGACATTGCACAACAACTTATTGTCAAGGATCCATGTACTCAATATATTTATTTCCTGCCCAAGATCCACAAGGACCCCTTAAATCCTCCAGGTAGACCAATTGTTTCTGGAAGGGGCTATATTACAGAACCCCTTTCCACGTTTCTCACCAAACATCTTAAACCTTTATTGGGCATGATACGTTCAAGACTACATGATACTACTAGTTTCCTTCAGATTGTTTCAGATAGTCAGCTTGAGGATAATTGGTTACTTTGCACCTTGGATGTATGTGCTCTATACACTACATCCCACACCAGTCTGGTCTTGAGGCCCTGGCCTTTTGGTTGAACAGGGCGGACCTATATCCATCTACTTTCAATTCCTTCCTGATAGAGTTAGCAAAATTGATTCTTACTAGCAATGTTTTTTCTTATTCAGACAAATGTTACTGGCAAGTTAAGGGGACAGCCATGGGAGTATCTTTTGCCCCCATTTATGCAGATCTTTTCATGGCTTTCGTCGAACACCATATCATTTATGATTCCACCAAAAATATATTTTTACCATATATGGACATTTGGAGACGCTACCTTGACGATTGCTGGTTGGTTTGGACGGGTGAAACATACATGCTACATGAATTTATTACATATTTGAATAACAACATCTGGGGACTGGAATTCACTGTCCAATTTGACTGTCAACATATCACCTTTTTGGATGTTGCCGTGACCAAGTTAGCTGACAATACCTTATCCACTGAGATTTTCAGAAAACATCCCAAGTACAATACTATCCTTCATGCTTCCAGTTTTCACCCCCCACACGTTATACGTAACATACCTAAATCCCAATTCATTAGAACCAAACATATTTGTTCCAGTGATTCCTCTTTTCAGATTCACAGGGGAGACCTTACCAACAGATTTAAATCTAGGGGCTATGGCATGGGCTACGTTTTAGCTGTCAGTAACATGGTTGACTCCTCTGATAGAGATAATTTATTGAAATACAACAAGCACCAACGAATTAGGGATCCCACTCTAAGATTCACGACCACCTATGCTAGGAACTCTAATCATTTGATTGACAGTGTGCATAGACACTGGAACATTCTCAAATATGTCCCTGACTTAACCAGCCTTATACCTGACAAATGCCTTTTTTCCTTTTGTAGGGGAAAGAATTTGGGTTCTTTTTTTAATCATTTTAAACATGGGTACAGGCATGTTGACCTCAATTGCATTCAAACCACATTGACAGGGGACCCTCTGATAGGTTGTTACCCTTGCGGGCATTGTTCTAATTGTGACAAGATCAATAAGACCAAACAATTTTCTAGCAGAAACTGTCCAATAGTTTATGATCTCAGATTTTTTGCGAACTGTAGCACCGACTGGGTTATTTATTTAGCCACCTGCCATTGTGGTTCATTTTATGTAGGAAAAACATACAGACCACTGAAAATCAGGATTTCGGAACACATCAGCAATATTAAAAATAAGAGGCAGACTAATGCTCTATATAAACATCACTTAGTACATGCTTCTGCTAAATTTACCTTCATCATAATTGATAAAATTGTTGGCAACAAGCATAATAAAACTGGGTTACACTCCATTCTGAACACCAAAGAAAAAAGTGGATAATCAAACTGGGGGGATTATTCCCACCTGGTCTCAATGAAAATCTTTGATTGAACTCAATTAATTTACAATGAGTGTATGTGTGTATAAATACTCTTGCTCACCACTATGTATGTAAGTAACACTGAGGAAGGCTGTGTTTGTTCCTGCCGAAACCGGTTTGTTTTTCTTTGTAATGATTTAAATTTCATTACAATATACTTTGGAATACTGTATGCTGGCTCTGTGTGTTTTTTATCTAGTCTCTGAATGAGCCATGATGTAAAGGATACCGTCTTCCAAGAAATGATGCATGACTCCAGCTGTTTGCATGATCTGTCAGTAGGCAAGTTGAAGCAACGGCACTTATGACAATTTCTAATGTTGAGCACCTCTATCAGGGAGTTAAGACTTTGCCAAGTGGCGATTAGTCAACTGCAAAAACTCTTAAGTTTCAAGTAATTTAAAATTTACAATAATGTCAATTAGAACTAAGATCCAAGCTGTATCAGCTACAAAAAGAGAGAGAGAGAAAGAGAGCGATGGGGAGTACTCAGGCTCATTATGCCCTTCCAGGCCAGCATGCAACATACCATGCAGTGACAGGAGATACATGCTTACCTCTAACTGTGGAAGATGAAAACTGTGCTAAGTTCAGCATTTACATTAACACTGCATAACTGCAGCCCCCCTCCAAACAACAAAAAAAAAAAGACAAGCTATCTGTTCTGTCCTACTTGTGTAGCTAATATCTTTAAGTTAACCCTCCTATGCTCTTTTGCTCTTAGCCAAATGCCCAACCTAGGACATTCTAAAAGACACCCTGGTCTAATAAATTCTCTCTCTCTCAGGCAATCCGCCCTTTTCATCTACTAAATCTTTCCATGAAAAGTACTTTCTAATGTCTAGGCTCAACTTTGTACCACTTATTTGTTTTAAATTTGTGAAGCTGGCAGACACATGGAGCCACAGGTTCATTTTCAAAGGAAAACATAACTACATACACATTTATGCATCAATGTATGAAAGATACAATAGTGTATTAAACAAAATAAACACAACATACACATGAGCAGGCTTGTATAATTTTTTAACAGTTTACAAAAGAAAAAATAAAAGTTTCAGCTGCTTGCTTAGCTACAAACTGTGTTGGAAAATCTACTTTAGGCAATAGTTCAAGGTGATTTGCAATTCTTGCAGCTATAAGCTGGCAAAAAAATTGTACAGAGGATATTTTTAAAAGATATTCCAAATATAAAGGACACAATTATGAAATGTCCTGCTCGTCATCATTTTAATTTACAGAAGGGGTGGCTGCATCTGAAGTGTCTAAGAATCTTAGTTTCCAAAGTGGGGTTATGGCAAAAGGATAGAGAGGATAGAACAATAATCAGTCTGTATTAGTGAGAAAGCAGACAAAACCTGTGGCAATTGAATCAGTTCTGGAATAGCATGCATCCAGACTGACCAGGCTGCAGTGATAAAACTCCATAGGTACACCTAGAAAAAAAAATCTTACTATCTGACTACAGAACATAGTCTGCCTAATTTAGACAGAAAAAGAACAGTGAGGACACAGCTTCCAAACATAAGGAGAGGGGTCGGGACAAGCCTCACAATGATTACGACTGCCTTTGAAAAAGAGGTAGGAGAATCCTTAAAATGAAAGAAAATACCCATTTTTTTGTACTAATGTTGCTGTTGCTTTATGTGTACATCAGGGCATTATCAAACAAACATGAACCCCAAGTACCTGAATGAATGAACTTCCTCTACTGAAGTGCATGTTTGGAACTCATATGTATGGGTAAAGTTCAAACCAGTGTATTTCTTGTGAATAAACATCACAGACTTTGTTTTAGATATAGTAAGTATCACAGAGAGCTGGCAGAAATCCATAATTCAAGCTGATGAAAGACCTTCTGCAGTACATTTGCTGAATGGAGGATGTTAATCTCTGAATAAAACAGGGATACACCACCTGCAAAACAAACGATTAGTAAGCTGTTGCAATGAAGCCACAGAGAGTTGGCAGTCTGTACAACACTTACCCAAGCACAGCACCTTGGAAGATGTCACAGATAAATGGCCTAAGGTCACAGTATTTTCTAGCTTTCTCATGAATTGCCTGTCCGGAAAGTAACTAGTTAACTAGATGACTCAGTGTTTACTAAAACCAAGAAGATGTAGTGTGTAAGAACAAGGAATGTGGAACTATTAAAGACTTTGTTGAACTGAAGTTTGTTTACCAAGCAACACTGTAAGCATAAATGATAAAACAAGTAAATCAGATAAAACAAACTAGGAAAAAAAACAAAACTGAACTATAAGTTAGCATAAGTACAGAAGGGGGCATGGATAAATTTAGCCTAATAATATGATACAATAAAAAAGAAGCAAATACAATAAACATAATCAACCAATATCACTTAGTAAGTCTGTTTTACAGGACCTCTAAAAGACAAGGAGTGTAGTTGCAGCATGTAACTCTTGTAAGGAAAGGTTCCAAACAGGGACCTGATAACTAAAAGCCTGGGCTCCAGGGGTCTCCAAGCGATCCCTTGGAACATCTAATATTCACAAAGTGGAAAAACAAAGGGGGCTAGCAGGACAATATGGAATCAACAGCTCCTTAACATGGGGGCAGCTAGCTCATGAAAAGCTAAGTAAGCCAAAAAGCAAGATTTTATAGATAATATACAATTGTGTAAGCAGCCAGTGAAGATTGTGCAGCACAAGAGCAATATGACAGTAATGAGAAGTACCGTAAGTAAGCATGCTGCCAAATTCTGAACTTGCTGCAAGTAATCACACTACGTACTTGGAAACCCCAGGTAAAGGGCACTGCGGTAATCAAGCTAAGAAGATACCAGAGACTGAACAGCCACTGAAAGGTCATTTAGAGGAAGGAGATGTGTGATGTGGGAAATATTCATCAAAGACATCTAACAGTAACACTCCAATGCAAAGCCTCAATCAATGGCAGTCAGAATATCTTTAGTAAATTTGTACTACTACTGTTCCATTTCTATGCCTTTGAAAAGATACACTGTTGAAAGCTGTGAATGACCTGTTTTTTTTTTTCACATATTTTGGTTAAAGGAGACTACATGGAAATACATAGGTACCTGTGCATCATGTCACCACTCCTTTGCTCATCTTTCCTCTTGCACTACATGCCATCACACCGTCCCCCAAGTACCTTGTGTATCCACTTCATGCCTCCACTTTCTCACTTACCAGGTGTACACATATTTATTTGCTGTAACTATATCTGATACAATTTTCTAATTCCTTTACTACCCTTTTAGCCTTTTTTGTGTCTTCCTGAATAACCTGATATCCCTATTCCATATGAACACCAGAATGGAGCACAATACTCCAGCTGGAATCTGACTTGGATCAATAGAATGGCAATACAAACTCTGCTCCTTAAGCCTGTTTCCTAAGAATTTAGTGCAGCATCTTATCACTAGCTAAAGATTTCTCATTTTGTAGCTGGTGGTTCACCTCTGTTATTATTACTACAAAGTCTTTTTCTTGATTTGTGTTTTTAGGATCAATACCCTCTGTAAGGATTCCACTTTGGAACTAATATTATTACAGCTAAGGTGAAGCATGTCACACTTCTTTCCATTAAACCTTAGATGCCTTGTCTCAATCTCATCAGCTCCTTCGATGGCTTTCTCCTAATCATCACCAATTCCTTCTTAATGACATTCATAAACAGGATTGTGTTCTCAATGCCCTCTCATGATGATTGATACAAATTCTCTTTATTTTTTTTTTGTCTTTTTCTTTTTTGTTCCATTATCTTTTTGTTTTTACTCTTGTATGTAGTAAACTTAGACCACTGCTATCAGTGAAACCCTTAATGCTCATAATTTTTTCTTTTGTTTTTCTCTTTATAATTAATTTTGTATTTGCATTGTTATTTTTAATAGTTGTTGTCCTGTATGTTTAACTTTGCTTATGTTTGCTGGGGCTCTTTCCCCTTGGGTCTCCACTGAAATGGGTTGTTTACTATCAATGCAATGCAAATAGTTAATAACCTTTTCTTTTTTACAATTATTTTGCAATGTGATTGTTACTTAATATTTGTATATTGTCACTTTATCTGTACTTATGCTTGCTGGGACTTTTTCCCTTCGGGTCTCCACTGAAAATGGGTTTGATTGCAAACTCATTTGGACTAACCTGGTTAACAAATGTGAAATAAATAAATAAATAGAAAGATGGCAAAAGTCATGGATACCAGGACTTACCCCTATGCAACTTTGCTAACTACTTATCTTTCCTTTGACAGGGACCCCCTATCTATTATGCTTTGCATCTGCCACTCAGCCACCTCTTAACAGCAGTCAGCAGAACTAAATTTCTACCCTACCTTTAAACCCCTTAGGTCTGACCATCAGTTCCCAATGAGTGACTTTATCAAAGCTTTTACAGAAATCATGGTGTATAACACTAACAGGGTTTACTTTGTCAGGTTCCAGCATAACTTAACAAATGATCCAGGATGGATTGACCTCACTTGCTTGCCATAAAATTATGTTGGTACTTAACTTGTAGTTTTGCTGTCCTTCTTTCCCTTAATGTCTTCTCCAAGACTTTTGCATGATACAAATGACAGTTACCCACTACTGAGGGTGGTCAATGTCAAATATTTTCAATTCTAATTAACTAGTTAAAATTTGAGACATAAGCGCAGAATGATGGGAAAAATAAACCCCCTTGTCTGTGTGCAAAGGTGTATATTAATTTATTATTATTATTATTTGATATTATTTTGCAGGCTAAATGTAGGGTTTCTTCTCTTACAAGTAGGTAGTCATATATCCTAGCCCTATCTCATCTAAGAAGCAAAATAAAGAACATGAGGAACACTCCTTGAGGGAAACATTAGCTACTGGCATACTACTCGCATTATATTTTGATAATATGCCAATGATGCAGCAAATTTTCCTGCTTCCTATCTTTGACCCGTAATCTATCTAACAAACAGTTGATCAATAAAAAGATTTGCTTATGAGAATATCAAATGGCTCTTTATAACTAAGTGACAAACTGAAGGAAATGAGAACAAATCATTTCTAAGAAGCATTCTTCAGCAGACTACAAAACAGAGTTTAGTTCCAAACAGAAATCCAGACTCGTTCATGTTTTACCACTTATACCATTTACCAGTCTGTAACTATAACTATACAGCCCCATAAAGACTGCAGGACTAGCATGGAGTATCAGTAACTTATAAATAATGTCATTATCCACCATGTTTTCACAAACTCAAATTGTAAAATCATTTCCAGAAATACTTCCTTAACAGATCATATTACTTACGGCTGAACTGGTGAAATTTAAAAAATATGACTGCAGCAAAGAACAAGACATGACACAATGCAGATATATATTACCTTGAATCACCCCAATCAACAAAGAACACAAAACATTAAACTATATTTACTGCTCCTCTCCCCATAAAACCTCACCTATAAAGAGATAACAGAACACAGCAGGTAAGCAAAATAGACAGACTTAGTTTATCTTGCAAAATACAACTCCCACATGAAACACATGATTACAGATTTCTTCCTTCCTTCCTGCTTTGGCTCTTAGTGACAAAGGACATGTTAATTAGAAGAACTCAAGGTTTCACTATGAGGAAAAAACACACACACACACACACACACACACACACACACACACACACACACACACACACACACACACGAAGCAAAATCATAACTTAATTATGTTCATGAAGGTTTCCTTCGCTAAAGCAGGTAACCATGCAGGTCCTCCACATTTAGTCTTGCAGTGTTATAAAGTGCCTCATAGTTTAGTGTACAGTTAACAAAATAACAATGACTGTAATGCACTGGATGAGCCCTGATTTTCAGGGGCATCCTTGACTTTGTAATCTACTGTAAAACTCACAATTGTATGAGATAAGGTATTGGATTACACTTAATAATGACACTAATTACACTGGAGACTTCTTTTACTTCACACAATGCATACTAATTCACATGCTCTTATTCTATGGGCTTTCTCAATTTTACCAGTATTAATATTTTAGAAAAGTGTCCCTGATTACATTTGGATTTGACCCTGATTCTGAAGATAACTTACTGAGACCTATGCATGACACACTAAGCAAGGTAACTGGGTGCTCATGCTCACATCCAGCAATCTGAGGTCCATTCCCATTACCACAAATGAAGAAGTCTAAGAACCTTTGACAAACTGCCACCATACTACCCCAAGAATTGTGGGCTGTTCTTGTACACACTGTATGGAGCCAGCTAAATGCAGACATATGCCTGTGTGTGACAGCCTGATGGGGAGGGGATAGGAAACTGAGTAGCCACCTCAAACTACAGAGCAATGCCATTTTGGATGTCCACTGCTCAGCTTTTATGGGTGACTGATGATGTTGGGTATCCAGAGACTGAAGCTTGCAGTGGTGAGTAACCACACAAAAGAATTTACATGACCTCTGTACCCACCTGCACTACCTTACACCCCCACATGTGTAGCTCTCAAATGCATTATCAGATGACAAAAATAAGCATAAAATCACCTTCAGCTATAACCTTATATCAGCCACTTCCTCACTTGAATCCATCCCAAAACCATTTACTTTCCATTGGTGTTCAGTGCCACCATTCAAAGTGTCAATTATTTACAAAATATAGCCCAGGTCAACACATCTACATACCCAGTTGGCTAAGGCTAGTATCCAGTAAGACACAGCCCTTGATTTGATGATCCTCAACATACTTTAAGGTCCACAGGCTGAAACTAAACCTTCATTAAGCAATCACTGCCCCATATAGCGGTCACAAACAATTGACAGCATGAATTAATAAGGCGGATATACCATATTCCATGTCTTTTTTGCCCAAAACTACAAGAGTCTTTTGCCTGTGGAGTAGCGTCAGTTAGACCTTGTGTGTGCTGCTTCAACAACTGCTGTACAGTGTGCTCTCCCAATACTTGCTCAGTATTCTACCCCTCTACAAAACAACTAACTGTACATGGGATTCATGGAGATCCTTACACATGGCTTAAAAGAGAAATAAATGTGACAGACGAGCTCTTGATAAAATTATAAACTAAAAATCTAAAACAGATCACACCCTCTTAAGTGGGTTTAGGAATAATAATACATTTGCCACATTGTACTTTTTCAGACAAGATTAAGCACTTTATTTAATAACTAAGTACAGAAGACCTTGTCAAAAGGTTGCCTAAAACACTTGAACATCAGAGACCCTGGCTGATAAGACTGTCTGTAACAGAGAAGTTAGCAAGTAGTCCAATTCTCACTAAGTGGTGGTCTTTGCTCCACATAAATGGAGTTCACACAACCCCACGCTCTTTTGTCATCTCATTTTCAAGTACATAGTTGTCATTCTGACTGCAGTGCACAGCATATTTCAGTTCGAGATTTTTAGCTGTAGGAACTCGAGTGGACGTCCCTTGTAAATATCTTCTGGAGCCATGTTCTCTTCCTGTGTAAATACGGCATCAATCTGTTATTCTTGCCCATCAACTGTGCATTAATTAAAAGCCCAGGCATCATATGTCACATATCAAGCAAAGGTATCATTCTCCATTTAAACAGTGCTTCTGTAGTCCCCCCCCCCCCGCAAGTCTCCACCAAAAATAGGTACTACTCAGGTGGTCATCCCATCTCATCTAATATAATTAAATATAACAAAAAATTAGTAAGCAACAAATAAAAGTGCTACAGTCCTGCCCTACTAGCTTTGGAAGAACATCACTGAGCCAATAATCAGCTGCATCTATAACAGTATTTGGTTTTTCAATTATGGAACCTCTTAAATCCAATACTATTTCAAAGATACATTATCCAATACAACTAATTCTTACAGGTCATTCTTTCTGATGTAATTTGCTGAAGGAATCATACTTTCATAACAGCCTCTCAAGTTCTTGGCATACAAAAATGATTTTGGGCACTTGCTGTCCACTTCAAAACCTTTACCATTGCCTATTTATGCTTCTTTTGCAAGGCTGAAGGACTGCTATCCTGCAAACAGGCTGCATGATTACTTCAAAAATATGTTAACTGGGTAAGCCACTGAACACAAAGTCCCTTTTCTCTGGTAAACTATGAGCAGTGTCTCATTAAATGACAATCAGAATCACATAACAGTAAATGGAAGCTGTGGGAACTAAACCCAGGGTTGCTGCAATGTCTAGGTCTAACAGCAAGTAATCTTAAAACTCTGCTCCACATTGCAAAACAATCAAAATATGAAGCGTCTTCTGCTGAAAAGTCATAGAGGTACTTGCGTATTATCGCAACCAGATTTTCACGATTGCAAATAGTGCACACCTGCAAACAAACGACTGTCTGAAACACTTTAAACTGCTGATCATAGTCCTTACAAATGACCAGAAAGTTAACATTACTTTCAGAAATGGCATACATTAAAATGACATGAAGTACCAACCTGGTAACAGCTGTTGGCCTCTTCATACTAAGGGATGTGTTAGGGACGTATTCTTCCTTTTTACGAGTCAGCAGTGAGACTCTGGTTTTTGCACTTGTATTTGGATTGTGTCATATTTTAATGTATGGTATTTCTGAAAGTAATGTTAACTTTTCGGCCATTAGTAAGGACTATGATCAACAGTTTGAACTGTTTCAGGCACTCGTTTGTCTGCAGGTATGCGCTTTTCGCTTGTGAAAGTGCTGACAAACTGTGGAACGGGGTCTGCCTATGAAAAAAAATGGAAAAGTTATATTTCTGTTCAATGGTCATTACACAGGAAGTGTTCAGAAAGTACAACGGGAATTTTTACTAAGTATGACAGAAAGGGTAAGAAGGAGCTTGACTTTCGAGATCCTCTTTCAAACATATAGAGGATCGCAGTTCCCCTGCTTTTGTGGTCAGTTTAGTATAGCAGAAGGTTCTATGCTGTATTTTATAAAAACGTGATAGATGACAAATGTCCCTCTTCCAGTCGATTGCCATACTCCTGCTTCCGTTCCTTCCTCCTGGTCCTGATGCACAAGCAAAGCGATACAAAGGTAATTAGGAGTTTACCCATTTTACTTAAACAAGCAATCCTTTTGCGAAAACATTATGAATTAGACAACGGTAGAAATCTGGGTGTGATAATATGCAAGTACTGTCATAGCATTTCAGCTTCATATGACAGCAAGACTTGTAGGTTTGTAGTTATCCCTCATAAACTAAACAGTTTTCTTTTGCTAGCTATGGTACATTCTTAGACAGGATACAGCATGTGATTATTAATGGGGTTTAAAGTTATGAATGACCACAAAAAATGAATTTATTAAATTACTAATAACTAATACACGGTGGAAGTGTCAACATAACATGTATGATCAAAGTTGGGGGACAAACTGTCCTGACTAGTAGGCTCATTATTCTGAATGACAGAAAAACTATTTTGCCTGATGCAACAGATGCCCCTTATCTGGGGAGAATACATAAGGAACATTACATACAAAAAAATCAGAGAAAGCAGAAGAAATAGCTGCAGCATAATACATCCCTAACTATGCAATAAAGAAAATTATGCGTTCATAAACAATAATGCAACGGAAGCGGAATGTATGGAGTAAAGATGGGTTAACACATTATGCAGCACTTGATACACAGAAGTGAACACAAATGCATAAAAACAGCAAGTAAACTGCATCAAAACTTAAAACTAAAAGGAGAAGAACTCTTATTGTGGCAGCATTTTTTTTTTAGTTCCAAGAAGCAAAAGACAAACTGCAAAAATCAGCCTTCAAAATGCATGGCTTCATCAATAAGGGAGAATATCCTTCACTAATTTTCCAGCACCTGCTTTATCCTACACACGGTCATGTGGGAGTTGGATGCGATTATAGCAGGAAAAGGGCATAATGCATGGGTTTGGTCCTTGGTGGGATACCCATCCATTTCAAAGCAAAACAACAAACAGGTCTTATTGAACATTTTAGTGCATTTATAATTAACAATCACCGAAGAAAAAAGAGACTGCGGAAAACGTTTACCTGGATCCAAGTGAAAATATGGGTAAGCTAGGAAAACATGGTGGAAGTGCGGATTCACGCACGTAAGAAAATAATCTTTCTTTTTTTTTTTTCAACAATTTTTTTTTATTTTTCAAATACATTTGAATGAATTCAATAGTATTTATACATAACATCTTAAATAACTATGTACACTATTTACATTAGCCTGACACCAAAACAGACCTTAATTTATTACAGTTACTTCATAAGTATGTCCAATTCATTATCAGAATGTCTGCTCAATTACTGTATAGTGTCAATCAATGATGAGACCTTTCCCCATGGGTTGTTGATAAATGGCTTTGGATAAATTCTTAGTTCTTTAATTTTAATTTCCAATACTGCTGTGCTCTTCTGTAGGCTGTAGAAGTCTTCCAAAGGTGGTATTTTGTTTGCATTCCATCTTCTTGTTATACACTTCCTTGAAATTGCAAGTATAGTCTATACTAGATACATGTTTGACCTATTCAAATGAGGACCTTCGTTCACATTTAATAATACAAGAGCTTGAGTTAAATAAAATAATTAATTAAATAAAGCTTGTAGAAAGTTATTAATCCCATTCCAAAATGGCTTAATTTTAACACAATTAAGGAAAATGTGGTCCTAATCTGCATTGTGTACTTGCTCACATCTCCAATATATTCCTTTTATGGAAGAACTAATTTTACGGATTCTGTCTGAGGTTAAGAATACTCTGTGCAAGCATTTCCAATTAAAAGCTTTCCAGTATAAGGATGTATATTTTATCAGTAATATGATATTTGTTTTAACATTTTCAATTGACTGTACTGAGTGTCATTTGGTTATATATTTCCAAATGAGGTTTTGGGTGTTGTTTTATAGTTTACCAATATTTTGAAATACTGTTTCCCATGTCAAAGTCATTATATATGGTTTCATATATGTATTTAGTAAATTGAGGTATTTTTTAAATGACGAATTCTTAATTATTCTACTTAAATATTGCAAATATGACAGAATACTTTGCAAAGTTAGCCAGTCCTGTTGTGGAATTTTGTATGTTGTTTTTATTTCTTGCATATCTAAAACTTTTAGTTCTTTGATACATTGGAGCCAACAAACAAATCCTTTCTGTTCCCAGGAATTAATAATTTCTCTATATATTTTATGTGAAAAGTTATTTGCGACTATAAATGGTGTTAAAAGATCAAAAGTACAGTTTTGTACCTACCATAAATGTAGATGTCCGAATTGGATAGCATCTGCAGTCATAACAAGTGGGTTGTCCTGTCGTCAGGCAGCCCTGCAGTCGGCCGGATTCCAAAGTCCGGGTCCGGCTTCGGCTGATGTCGCACTCCACCCGACGTCATCTCTGTTGGTCTTCGGGTATAAAAGCATCAGCCGACGCCATTTTCCTCAGTGTTTCTTGCCCCAGATGCCAGTAGCCCTCTTGCAGGCTAAAATTTGGATAGATGCCAATGTTTCCAAATAGATAGAGGTAAACACAAAAATAAGCATATATGTACATATATACAAACAAATACACCATAAAAGACTCCCCCCCAACAGCTAGCTATTAGGAGGGTAAACACCCTAGGAGTACCACAGAGGGAAGGAGGGTAATCCTGACTGCAGATGCTATCCAATTCGGACATCTACATTTATGGTAGGTACAAAACTGTACTATGTCCTTCATGGATGCATCTGCAGTCATAACAAGTGGGTAGAATACCATAGCCAACTAGGGAGGAGGATAAAAGTAGATTATGGTGTGTTTAGGATCCCTTGCAGTACAGCAGTGGCAAATCCTGCTCGGGATCTGGAATATAGAGGCAAATTATAATGCTTGGCAAATGTATGCACGGAGGTCCAAGTAGCCGCCTCAATAATGTCTTTGGTTGCCACTCCTCATAAGAAAGCTGTGGTAGTGGCTGTTGCCCTTGTAGAATGAGGTCTTATGTTCTGTGGAATTGGTTTTCCATGGAAGGAGTAACAGTATCGTATGCAATTTCCTATCCATTTGGAGATTGTCTGTTTGGAAATAGCTTTTCCTTCCCTTCCTGTTGCATAGGCTACAAAAGGTTGGTCAGTCTTTCTGCTATTTTTTGTTCTGTCCAAGTAGTAGCGTAGCTGTCTATGTACATCCAAGGTATGCAGTATTCTTTCCCCTCTGTTTTGTGGGTTGGGAAAGAAGGTAGGTAGGTGGATTGCCTGGTTTAAAGATACTCTGGATACCACCTTGGGCATAAATGTAGGATTAGTCCTCATGGACACTCTATCTTGGTGGAAGATTAGGAAGGGTTGCACTGCCATTAAGGCCTGTAGTTCTGAAACCCTCCTTGCTGAAGTAATTGCCAGTAGGAAGGCAGTTTTCCATGACAGGTGTTGTAGGTCTGCTGTTGCTGCTGGTTCAAAGGGTGATAGTGTCAACTTTTCTAGCACAAAGTTTAAATCCCAAGCTGGTAATGGTGGTTTCCTTGGAGGTTTTACATTCTTGATTCCTCTGAGGAACTGCCTGAGCAAAGGGTGCGAAAAAACAGGTGGATCAAACCTGTATTCTGCTGAAATAGCTGATGCATGTATCTTGATGGAGGAGTAGGACAGGCCTGAATGAAGAAGTTCGGCCAGATACTCCAGAATGTTAGGCATATCTATGTTTGACACATCTTTTCCTCTTTGCGTACTCCAAATGACAAACCTTTTCCATTTTCCAGCATAGTTCCTTCTTGTTGAAGGTCTGCGTGCTTCAAGAATAATGTCTTTAACTCTTTGGGAAAGTTCTGGATTAGCTGCTGCTATGTGATGTTCCATGCAGTCAGTTGCAGCGTTTTAGGTTTGGGTGTATGATGCTGTAGTTGTTCTGAGTTAACAACAAAGGCATCAGGGGTATTGGCCACATATTGTTGCGAGACATGCTCTTCAGTAGTGGGTACCAGTGTTGTCTTGGCCAGTTTGGAGCTATCAGGATTATCCTTGGACGTTCCTCCTTGATTTTTAGTAGTACCTTGTGTATCAAAGGAAGAGGTGGGAATGCATATGCTGTTAGGCCTTTCCAGTTGAAGGAGAGTGAGTCCACTTTCCATGCTAGTGGGTGGAATGTCCTTGTGCAGAATTTTTTGAGCTGGTGATTGAGAGGTGATGCGAATAGGTCTATCTGTGGCATTCCCCATTTCTTTGAGATGGTCTTGAAGATGTCCGGGTGTAGCTTCCATTCGTGGGCATCCGAAGTGGTTCTGCTTAATATGTCTGCTAGAGTATTGTCTTTCCCCGGTACAAATATTGCCTGTAACTGAATGTTGTAGCTGAGTGCCAGGGTCCACAGCTCCAAGGTCATTCTGCATAGGGGTATGAATGAGTGCCTCCCTGTTTGTTGATGTACCACATGACTGTGGTGTTGTCTGTCCTTATCATCAACTGGCCCTCTGTGAAATGGTTTGAACTTTTGGATTGCCAGTTTTACTGCCAGCATTTCTTTTAGATTGATGTGTAGGTGAAGTTGATCCTGTGTCCACAATCCTTGCACGCATTTGTCCAGCATGTGGGCCCCCCATCCTAGGTCTGAAGCGTCTGTTGTGATGGTCTGGCTTGGTTGACATCTGCGAAAGGGTAGGCCTGGGTTTGACTGGCATGCCTGAGCCCACCATAGGAACTCCTGTTTTAAGCATGGAATTAGTAGGATTTCTGTTTCTAGACTATGTCTGTGTTGGGACCATAAATTCTTTAGGTACCACTGTAGTTTCCTCATATGTAGTCTGGCAAATGGGACCAAGATTATGCATGATGCCATGAAGCCCAAGGTCTGCAGAACTTTTCTTGCTGTTAACTTGTTCAGTTTTGTTAGTGCCAAGAAGTAAAGAGGAAGTTCTTTTTGTTTTTCTGTAGTCAGGAATGCCATTTGTTGTACTGTGTCCAATTCAGAATGTCCTTGTTTGGGATGGTATCAGCCTTGACTTTTGTAAATTGACTGTGTATCCCAGTCCTTGTAGCAAGTAAATGACCCTTTGTAAATCTGTTGTCAGCTTGCTTTTGTTGTCCCCTTGTAGTAGGCAGTCGTCCAGGTATGGGTAAATTTGAATTCTGTAGTCTGCAATGGGCGATTACTGATGCCAGGCATTTTGTGAATACTCTGGGCAGTAGATAAGCCAAAGGGCAATGCTGAGAATTGATAGTGCTCTGATCCTGCAAGAAATCTGAGGTATCTTCTGCAGATTGGTCGAATGGGGACGTGCAGGTATGCCTCCTTGAGATCTAGAGTTACCAGCCAAGACTCCTTGCCCAGCATGGGAAGAAGTTGCTGTAGGGTCAGCATTTTGAATTTTGGGACAATGATGTATGTATTTAAGGTGGACAGGTCGAGAATTGGTCTCCAACTTTTTTCCTTTCTTGGAACTAGGAAAAGTCTGGAATAGAACCCCTTTCCTTGTTCTGCTGTTGGCACTCTTTCCACAGCTCTCATGTTTGCTAACTCCATTATCTGGCGTAGAGCCTCTGTTTTTGATTTGGAGGTAGATTTGGCATTCCTCTTTTGACTGGTAGAGTGTGGAAGTGAAACCGGTAACCTTGATCTATGGTTTGTAAAATCCACTTGTCTTTTGTTATGTAGTGCCAGTTCTTTGAAAATAAGGTTAGCTTTCCGCCTAGAGGAGCTGCTATTTGTTCCCTGGTAGGCGGAGTTAGGATTAAGTCACTGTGGTTGTGCTGATGTAGTGGCAGTGGCTGTGTCTGTGCCTCTGTTGTTACCTTGCCACTGTCGTCCTCTGTAGGCCCCTCCTCTGGATTTGTTTCTGCCTTTGGAACGTCTATTCCTGTCCCTTTGAAATTTTGTGGAGTCAGGAAAGGACCAATTTTTGGCAGGCCAGTTCCTGCTAAACCTTGGGGGTTGAACCTGCAAGAAATCTTTGACAGTTTGAACAGATTTTGCCTTTTCTTCCATTTTCTTCATAACCTGCTGGGCAGGTGTACCAAACAAACTTGTCTTGTCCATAGGAGCATCTAGCAACTTAGCTTTAACATGATCCGGTAAAGCTTGTTCCTTTAGCCATGCATGCCTTCTTATCACTGTGCCTGTCATGGCTGATCTAAATGAAGCCTCCAGTGCATCATAGCCACATTTTAAGGAATGGTTGCTAACTTGTTGTATGTTATTTACCATCTCTAATACATATTTCTTATCAAGAGATTCATCAGTGGTTAGTTTTTAGTTAACTGATCAAGCATAAACTCTTGGTATTGTATCATGTGAAACTGACAGTTTAAAGCTCTAGCTGAGAGAGTAGCTGAAGTGTAGACCTTTTTACCCCATCTGTCTAATGACCTTGCTTCCCTTTCAGAAGGAATAGGGTTTTTAGCTGTGGTCGCGGTTACTGCCTTGGGACCCTGGGATATAGTTTCTGGGTCTGCAAGAGGGGCCTTGTAAAGGTGGTGATGCGTATCTGGCACCCTGTAAAATCTGTCTGGTTTGGCAGGGGCTGGGGGTAAAGAGTCTGGAGCGGAGCAAACATCATTGAAAGCATCATCCACCACAGAGAGAACAGGAGGTATAGCCAAGGGCCTGTGCTGTGGGAGGTGCAGAAAGGTCCTAAGTCTTTTTCTGGAGTCTGAAAAATCCTGTTGCTGCCATTGGAACTGTTCCCGCATGGCATGCAAGGTTTCCCCAAAGGAGAATTCTTCTGGTGGGGAAGCAGCTGGGATGGATTCTTCAGCATCAGAATCTTCAAAATTGGAGAAGGGAGCCTCTGGCTGGTCAGTTATGTCTGATTCATCAGCAGAATCATCAGAAGACACTGGCTCAGGGGGCTCTGCCCTAGGTCTCTTCTCTGGGGGCTGAGAGGCCCTGTCTGGGTGAGATTGAGATCCTCTAATTAAAGAAATTAAATCTTCTGCCAAAGAAAGCATTTGAGAACTAGAAGAGGGCCTGGATGTGGGGGTTTAACAGGCACTGATTTAGTAGTCTTGGCTGCTTTAGCCCTGGCGAAGGCCTTAATGGACATGGCTGCTGGAGGCCTAGCAGCACCACGTGGTGGGGTAGAGACATCCAAGGGATGGTGTCTGATAAGTCAACCACCGTAGTGGGTACAATTTCTGAGGTCGATTCAAGAGTTGTAGCAGGGGCCTCAGTTGTAAGAATAGGTTCAGCTGTACTTTGATCAGTTTTCTCGGTTTCGCCGAAACCGAGACACTCCTTGTTTGCTTTACCGTGGTTTCGCCAAAACCGCGGACCGCGAGTGTCGGTCTTTATCTTTGCGTTTTGGTAGATTGGGTAGTCGGAGGATCCGGCGGCATAATGTACGCAAAATCAGTACCGAAAAACTGTTCTGCAAACTCAGACCGACGCCTAAGCGTTCGGTTGAAAGAGGCACAGGCCGAACAGGCTGCTACGTCGTGGGCTGGGCCTAAACAAGGCAGACAGTAAGAGTGGAAATCTTTATGAGGTATTTGTTTCCCACAGGTTAAACAACTGTTAACTTTTTCTGACATCGGCTGAGGCAAGAAAGAGTCCCCAACGGGGTACTTAGCTTTAGAAGTCTTCGAAGTAGTATTCGGTAGAAGTAATCTCTGGATCCGACCGACCGGCACTTGCGAACAGCTTCTGCTTCGGCAAGAAAGACTGAGGAAAATGGCGTCGGCTGATGCTTTTATACCCGAAGACCAACAGAGATGACGTCGGGTGGAGTGCGACATCAGCCGAAGCCGGACCCGGACTTTGGAATCCGGCCGACTGCAGGGCTGCCTGACGACAGGACAACCCACTTGTTATGACTGCAGATGCATCCATGAAGGACATCCAGATTTTTAAATCTATATTTGCATTAATACTTTTCCCCTAAATGAGTCAATGTAATAATTAATCATACGAGTTTTATTGGGTTTAGTAATATTATATTGCATACTAATACATATGTGCCATGGAAAATTGTAAATCAAATTAATTTATTGACATTGTAGTTAGTAATTCTTTCCAATTTGCAGAGTAATTTGGACTTATCCAATCTGAGATTGTTTTAGATAGTGATGCTTTTATATATGTTTCAATATCAGGAAAGTTTAATCCTCCCTGTTTCCATGGTCTGATATGATGTATTAAAGCTTTTCAGTTTCTTTTGGGAAACCATAAAAATTTTATTAGGCATGAATTTATTTATTTAAGTATATTTCTTTCTGGTAACACTTGTACTGCCAAGGCTATATATAGGATCTTGGGCAGTAAAACTATTTTTGTTAACTGTAATCTATCTTCAAATGTTATTATTTTGTTCCATTTTTCCACAGAGATTTTAATTGTATTGATGACATCATTGTAGTTTTTGGATACTAATTCATTATTATCCTTGCATAACTCAATTCCTAGATATTTTAAGGTAGATTCTTGTTTCCCTATGATGTGATCCCGCTTAGTCTGCAGATCTTTTTATTTAAAAATTTAAATTTTTGATTTTGATTTATTGAAATGGAGTCCTGAAGTCATGTGAAATTTGTCAATTAATATATCTAATTCTTCTAATGTCTCTTTTGTATTAGATAATGTTAGTAATATGTCATCAGCAAATAGCATTACTTTAGAATTGTATTGTTCATAAACATCTATTTCTTTGATTTTTATATTGTTATGAACTGAATCTGCCAATATTTCAATAGCCAGAGCAAACAAAATTGGTGACATGGGACATCCTTGTTTAGTGTCTTTTGTTATATGTATAGATTCAGAGGTAAAAGGACCTAACCTTGACACACGCTAAATTGTTTGTATGCATATATGTATATGTGTATGTACGTATATATATATTTATTTATATATATATATATATATATATTCCTTAGGAGATGAACAAAGGATGCAGGAAATTCAAAAACCATTAGGATTTTGAATAGTCCCAATTTAAGGAATCAAATGCTTTCTCTACATATAACCCACTTATGAGTGTTTCTTTACTTTCTTTATTAACATAATCTATAAGAGAAATTATCCTTTTAATACTGCCATGTGTGTGTCTATGATATATAAATCTAGTCTGATCATTATTTATTGTTTTGGATAGTGTTATTTTCATTCTGTTAGTTAATATTGTCAAATATTTTATAGTCATTATTTAATAATTATACAGGTCTACATGAGGTACAGAGGTTTGGGGATTTGTTTTCCTTTACGATTGGTGTGATTAAGGAATATCTCCAAGAGGGTGGTATTAAAGCTTGTGACTGAATTTCTAAGAGTTTTATGGAAGAGCGATAGCATCTTTGAATGAAAAAATGTATATATTTCCATAATTATACCATCTAAACTTGGAGCTTTATTATTTTTGCCCTCTTTAATTGCATCTGTAATTTCTTTGTAGGATATGGGTGCTTGCAGATCTAGTTTTAATTTTTCTGGTATTTTTTTTATATTAGAACATTTTTCATCTACATTTAACTGATCGATATGTATATTTTCTTTTTGGAAATGCTCCATATAGTGATTTCTATGGGCATCAAGAATGTCACCTATATCCAAGACATTTTTCCCTTTCTTTTCATGGAAGATACTTTTAATGTTATTAGCTTTTGATTGTATTTTGATTCTTGTGGATACATTATGTAGATATTTGGGAGAAGTGGCCAAGGTATTAATTTTTCTAAAGCTAAACTAGTTTTGTGTGTTAGAATTTTGTTGTATTTACTTGTTTAACACTTCTACTTTCTTTTTCATCTCCAAATTATTTTAATTTTCTTCATCTTTTACTGACAAAAGTTTGGATTGTAGACCCAATAATTCAGAATACCATTCTCTGATTTTGTTTTTTATACCAAGTTAGGGCTTTACCATCTATGTAAGCTTTTAATAAGTCCCATATCATTATTTTGTCTCTGTGGTGTAATTAATATCCAAGAACAACTGTAATTCAAATAATAACCAGGGTTTGAACTCTTTAATTTTAGTTATATATGCTGGAATTCTGGAGTTAAAGACTAATGGTTTGTACTCATTTTGAAGTTTTAGTATCAGTGTATTGTGGTCTGAAAAGGGGCAGGGAGTAATTGAGAAATTAATGATTTTAGAGTGTAAGTCATGGGCAGCAAATATTTATCTATTCTAGTTTGGGTACCAAATCTGTGATCTTGATGGGAAAACAACAACGATTTATCTTCTTTAAATTTGAAAGTATCTACAAGATTAAATGATTCTATCCACTTTTTTAAAGCTTTTGATACATCAGATGTACACAGTGGTCTTTTACGTGTAGTTTCAGAAATATCAAATATACAGTTAAAATCTCCTACTAATATTAAGTTGCCTTTATAATTATTTGAAATGAAATCCAAGTGTTTTTTAATAGTTCCTGTTCCAATGCCTGGGAACCAGTATAGCTTGGCTAGGGTCCATATTATGTTACTATATTTAACTATTACTGGAAATTGGGCTACTGTTGGCTGAAGGAGGAGAAGAGGGGGAAGGCATGGCCAAAGGCTGGAAGAGAGAAGAAAGGCTAGGACTGTGGTAGTGAGGGTCGGAACTTTGAATATTGGCAGTATGACTGGTATAGGAAGAGAGCTAGCCGATATGATTGACAGAAGGAAGGTTGGTATATTATGTGTGCAAGAGACCAGATGGAAGGGGAGTAAGGCTAGGTGCATCGGAGGTGGGTTCAATTTGTATTATCATGGGGTGGCTGGGAGGAGAAATGGTGTAGGAGTTATCCTGAAGCAACAGTATGCTAAGAGTGTTTTGTAGGTGAAAAGAGTGTTGGATAGAATGATGTTTATGAAGCTGGAAATTGATGGTGTAATGATGAATGCTGTTGGTGCATATGGTCCACAAGTTGGGTGTGTGATGGATGAGAAAGTAAGATTTTGGAGTGAGTTGGATGAAGTGGTGATGACTGTACCCAAGGGTGAGAGAGTGGTGATTGGAGCAGATTTCAATGGGCATGTTGGTGAAGGGAACAGAGGGGATGAGGAAGTGAAGGGTAGGTATGGTGTTAAGCAAAGGAATGCAGAAAGTCAGATAGTAGTGGATTTTGTGAAAAGGATGGACATGGCTGTGGTGAATACATATTTTAACAAGAGGGAGGAGCATAGGGTGACATACAAGAGTGGAGGAAGATGCACACAGGTGGATTATATCTTATGTATGAGGGCCAGTTTGAAGGAGATTGAAGACTGTAAAGTGGTGACTGGGGAAAGTGTAGTTAGGCAGCATAGACTGGTGGTTTGTAGGATGAGGTTGGTGAGCAGGAGGAGGAGTGTAATGGCAGCACAAAGGATCAAATGGTGGAAATTGAAAAAGGGTAATTCTGAGGTGGAGTTCAGGGAAGAGTTAAGACAGGCACTGGGTGGCAGTGAAGAGTTACGAAATAGCTGGATAACTACAGCAGAGCTAGTAAGGGAGACTGCTAGAAAGATGCTTGGGATGACATCCAGACAGAGGAAGGACGACAAGGAGACACGGTGGTGGAATGAGGAAGTACAGGAGAGTATACAGGGAAAGAGGTTGGCAAAGAAGAAGTGGGATTGTCATAGAGATGAAGAAAGTAGACAGGAGTATAAGGTGATGAGGTGCATGGCAAAGAGAGAGGTGGTGAAGGATAAGGTATATGAAGAGTTGTATGAAAGGTTGGACACTAAGGACGGAGAAAAGGACCTGTACCAATTGGCTAGACAGAGTGACCGAGCTAGGAAAGATATGCAGCATGTAAAGGTGATAAATGATAATGAGGGAAACATACTCACAAATGAGGAGAGTGTGTTGTGCAGATGGAAAGAGTACTCTGAGGGGTTGATGAATGAAGAGAATGAGAGGGAGAGAAGGCTGGATGATGTGAGGATAGTGAATCATGAAGTGCAATGGATTAGCAAGGAGGAAGTAAGGATAGCTATGAAGAGGATGAAGAATGGAAAGGCTGTTGGTCCAGGCGACATACCTGTGGAGGCATGGAAGGTGCTTAGATGAAATGGCAGTGGAGTTTCTAACCAGATTGTTTAATGAAATCTTGGAAAGTGAGAGGATGCCTGAGGAATGGAGAAAAAGTGTTTTGCTACCAATTTTTAAGAATAAGGGTGATGTGCAGAGCTGTAGTAACTACAGAGGGATTAAATTGATCAGTCACAGCATGAAGTTATGGGAAAGACTAGTGGAAGCTAGGTTAAGAAGGGATGTAATGATTAGTGATCAGCAGTATGGTTTCATGCCGGGAAAGAGTACTACAGATGTGATGTTTGCTCTGAGAGATGTTTGCATCTGTTGATGGAGAAGTACAGAGAACGTCAGAAGGAGTTGCATTGTGTTTTTGTAGACCTAGAGAAAGCATATGACAGGGTGCCTAGAGAGGAGTTGTGGTATTGTATGAGGAAGTCGGGAGTGTCAGAGAAGTATGTAAGAGTGGTACAGGACATTGACAAGGGTAGTGTGACAGTGGTGAGGTCTGCAGCGGGAGTGACGAATGCGTTTAAGGTGGGATTACATCAAGGATCAGCTCTGAGCCCTTATTTATTTGCAGTGGTGATGGACAGGTTGACAGATGAGATCAGACAAGAGTCCCCGTGGACTATGTTTGCAGATGACATTGTGGTCTGTAGTGAGAGTAGGGAACAGGTGGAGGAGACCCTGGAGAGATGGAGATATGCTCTAGAGAGAAGAGGAATGAAGGTCAGCAAGACTAAGACAAAATATATGTGTGTGAATGAGAGGGATGATAGAGGAATGGTGAGGATGCAAGCAGTAGAGGTGGCGAGGGTGGATGAGTTTAAATACTTGGGATCAATAGTTCAGAGTAATTGTGAGTGTGGAAGAGAGGTGAAGAAGAGAGTACAGGCAGGATGGACTGGGTGGAGAAGAGTGTCAGGAGTGATTTGTGACAGATGCGTACCAGTAAGAGTGAAAGGGAAGGTCTACAAGAGGGTAGTGAGACCAGCTATGTTATATGGGTTGGAGACAGTGGCATTGACAAAAAGGCAGGAGTTAGAGTTGGATGTGGCAGAGTTAAAGATGTTAAGATTTGCACTGAGTGTGACGAGGGTGGACAGGATTAGGAATAAGTATATTAGAGGGTCAGCCCAGGTTGGAAGGTTTGGAGACAAAGCCAGAGAGGCAAGATTACATTGGTTTGGACATATGCTGAGGAGGGATGCTGAGTATATTGGGGAAAAGATGCTAAGGATGAAGCTAACAGGAAAAGAGGAAGGCCTAAGATACGGTTTACGGATGTGGTGAGACAGGACATGCAGGTGGTTGGTGTGACAGAGCAAGATGCAGAGGACAGGAAGAAATGGAAACAGATGATCAGCTGTGGCGACCCCTAATGGGAATAGCTGAAAGAAGATGATGATTACTAATGCCATAAGGCCTTCTTTATTCTTCATATTTATAAATGATTTCTGGGTTAATCACATTTGTTTTCCATAAAATTGTTACTCCTTTTGTCTTTGTCGTCTAAGTGGATTGTGCCAATATCATATATTCCTTAGGATTCCATTTGTAATTGTCATTTGTTTTGAAATGAGTTTCTTGAAGGAAGACAATTTGTGCTTTGTTCAGTTTAAAATATTTCAGTAGATTTTATCTCTTGCTAGGATTGTTTAAGCCATTAATATTTAAAGATAATAAAGTTAAATCCATCTCAGGTTATTTAGACTATGTATTTTTTGTTTTATTGTGACTATTAAACATTTTCCTCTGATAACTATAAATTATATGTTTGAGCTTTTAAAGGAAATTATCATTTTTATACTTTGAGTGTTTACCAATAAAGTACTGTTTTGGTCAGGTATACTAAAAATATTTTTGTGAAATAACAAATTTAAATTAATAAATGTTAATATACAGTACAAGGATAAGAACCACACCAGAACAACGGAGATGCGACCCAGCAATCGCAATGGAAATAAAACAAAAGCAAATAAAAGTCACCACCATGCGCTGGGTCAAATGGCTTCGTAGATGCCGATTAAAAGTTCCACAATAACAGCAATCCAAAAATTCAGTTGTAAAAACCACCAGAAACTGCAAAAATGGAGGTCAAGCAGTTTAATAGCAAGAACTGTTAGCGCTTTCACCCGTCTGAAGAAGCCTACGGGTGAAAGCGCTAACAGTTCTTGCTATTAAACTGCTTGACCTTCATTTTTGCAGTTTCTGGTGGTTTTTACAACTGAATTTTTGGATTGCTGTTATTGTGGAACTTTTAATCTGCATCTACGAAGCTATTTGACCCAGCGCATGGTGGTGACTTTTAATAAATGTTAATGTTAACAAAAAGTACAGTTTTGTACCTACCATAAATGTAGATGTCCGAACTGGATAGCATCTGCAGTCATAACAAGTGGGTTGTCCTGTCGTCAGGCAGCCCTGCAGTCGGCCGGATTCCAAAGTCCGGGTCCGGCTTCGGCTGATGTCGCACTCCACCCGACGTCATCTCTGTTGGTCTTCGGGTATAAAAGCATCAGCCGACGCCATTTTCCTCAGTGTTTCTTGCCCCAGATGCCAGTAGCCCTCTTGCAGGCTAAAAATTTGGATAGATGCCAATGTTTCCAAATAGATAGAGGTAAACACAGCAATAAGCATATATGTACATATATACAAACAAATACACCATAAAGACTCCCCAACAGCTAGCTATTAGGAGGGTAAACACCCTAGGAGTACCACAGAGGGAAGGAGGAGGGTAATCCTGACTGCAGATGCTATCCAGTTCGGACATCTACATTTATGGTAGGTACAAAACTGTACTATGTCCTTCATGGATGCATCTGCAGTCATAACAAGTGGGTAGAATACCATAGCCAACTAGGGAGGAGGATAAAAGTAGATTATGGTGTGTTTAGGATCCCTTGCAGTACAGCAGTGGCAAACCCTGCTCGGGATCTGGAATATAGAGGCAAATTATAATGCTTGGCAAATGTATGCACGGAGGTCCAAGTAGCCTCAATAATGTCTTTGGTTGCCACTCCTCGTAAGAAGGCTGTGGTAGTGGCTGTTGCCCTTGTAGAATGAGGTCTTATGTTCTGTGGAATTGGTTTTCCATGGAAGGAGTAACAGTATCGTATGCAATTTCCTATCCATTTGGAGATTGTCTGTTTGGAAATAGCTTTTCCTTCCCTTCCTGTTGCATAGGCTACAAAAGTTGGTCAGTCTTTCTGCTATTTTTGTTCTGTCCAAGTAGTAGCGTAGCTGTCTATGTACATCCAAGGTATGCAGTATTCTTTCCCTCTGTTTTGTGGGTTGGGAAAGAAGGTAGGTAGGTGGATTGCCTGGTTTAAAGACACTCTGGATACCACCTTGGGCATAAATGTAGGATTAGTCCTCATGGACACTCTATCTTGGTGGAAGATTAGGAAGGGTTGCACTGCCATTAAGGCCTGTAGTTCTGAAACCCTCCTTGCTGAAGTAATTGCCAGTAGGAAAGCAGTTTTCCATGACAGGTGTTGTAGGTCTGCTGTTGCTGCTGGTTCAAAGGGTGATAGTGTCAACTTTTCTAGCACAAAGTTTAAATCCCAAGCTGGTAATGGTGGTTTCCTTTGAGGTTTTACATTCTTGATTCCTCTGAGGAACTGCCTGAGCAAAGGGTGCGAATAAACAGCTGGATCAAAGCTGTATTCTGCTGAAATACCTGATGCATGTATCTTGATGGAGGAGTAGGACAGGCCTGAATGAAGAAGTTCCGCCAGATACTCCAGAATGTTACGCATATCTATGTTTGACACATCTTTTCCTCTTTCCGCACTCCAAATGACAAACCTTTTCCATTTTCCAGCATAGTTCCTTCTTGTTGAAGGTCTGCGTGCTTCAAGAATAATGTCTTTAACTCTTTGGGAAAGTTCTGGATTAGCTGCTGCTATGTGATGTTCCATGCAGTCAGTTGCAGCGTTTTTAGGTTTGGATGTATGATGCTGTAGTTGTTCTGAGTTAACATCAAAGGCATCAGGGTATTGGCCACATATTGTTCCGAGACATGCTCTTCAGTAGTGGGTACCAGTGTTGTCTTGGCCAGTTTGGAGCTATCAGGATTATCCTTGGACGTTCTTCCTTGATTTTTAGTAGTACCTTGTGTATCAAAGGAAGAGGTGGGAATGCATATGCTGTTAGGCCTTTCCAGTTGAAGGAGAGTGAGTCCACTTTCCATGCTAGTGGGTGGAATGTCCTTGTGCAGAATTTTTGAGCTGGTGATTGAGAGGTGATGCGAATAGGTCTATCTGTGGCATTCCCCATTTCTTCGAGATGGTCTTGAAGATGTCCGGTGCAGCTTCCATTCGTGGGCATCCGTGGTTCTGCTTAATATGTCTGCTAGAGTATTGTCTTTCCCCGTACAAATATTGCCTGTAACTGAATGTTGTAGCTGAGTGCCAGGGTCCACAGCTCCAAGGTCATTCTGCATAGGGGTATGAATGAGTGCCTCCCTGTTTGTTGATGTACCACATGACTGTGGTGTTGTCTGTCCTTATCATCAACTGGCCCTCTTTGAGAAATGGTTTGAACTTTTGGATTGCCAGTTTTACTGCCAGCATTTCTTTTAGATTGATGTGCAGGTGAAGTTGATCCTGTGTCCACAATCCTTGCACGCATTTGTCCAGCATGTGGGCCCCCATCCCAGGTCTGAAGCGCCTGTTGTGATGGTCTGGCTTGGTTGACATCTGCGAAAGGGTAGGCCTGGGTTTGACTGGCATGCCTGAGCCCACCATAGGAACTCCTGTTTTAAGCATGGAATTAGTGGGACTTCTGTTTCTAGACTGTGTCTGTGTTGGGACCATAAATTCTTTAGGTACCACTGTAGTTTCCTCATATGTAGTCTGGCAAATGGGACCAAGATTATGCATGATGCCATGAAGCCCAAGGCCTGCAGAACTTTTCTTGCTGTTAACTTGTTCAGTTTTGTTAGTGCCAAGAAGTAAAGAGGAAGTTCTTTTTGTTTTTCTGTAGTCAGGAATGCCATTTGTTGTACTGTGTCCAATTCCGCCCAAGAATGTCCTTGTTTGGGATGGTATCAGCCTTGACTTTTGTAAATTGACTGTGTATCCCAGTCCTTGTAGCAAGTAAATGACCCTTTGTAAATCTGTTGTCAGCTTGCTTTTGTTGTCCCTTGTAGCAGGCAGTCGTCCAGGTATGGGTAAATTTGAATTCCTGTAGTCTGCAATGGGCGATTACTGATGCCAGGCATTTTGTGAATACTCTGGGCAGTAGATAAGCCAAAGGGCAATGCTGAGAATTGATAGTGCTCTGATCCTGCAAGAAATCTGAGGTATCTTCTGCAGATTGGTCGAATGGGGACGTGCAGGTATGCCTCCTTGAGATCTAGAGTTACCAGCCAAGACTCCTTGCCCAGCATGGGAAGAAGTTGCTGTAGGGTCAGCATTTTGAATTTTGGGACAATGATGTATGTATTTAAGGTGGACAGGTCGAGAATTGGTCTCCAACTTTTTCCTTTCTTGGAACTAGGAATAGTCTGGAGTAGAACCCTTTCCTTGTTCTGCTGTTGGCACTCTTTCCACAGCTCTCATGTTTGCTAACTCCATTATCTGGCGAGAGCCTCTGTTTTTGATTTGGAGGTAGATTTGGCATTCCTCTTTGACTGGTAAAGTGTGGAAGTGAAACCGTAACCTTGATCTATGGTTTGTAAAATCCACTTGTCTTTTGTTATGTAGTGCCAGTTCTTTGAAAATAAGGTTAACTTTCCGCCTAGAGGAGCTGCTATTTGTTCCCTGGTAGGCGGATTTAGGATTAAGTCACTGTGGTTGTGCTGATGTAGTGGCAGTGGCTGTGTCTGTGCCTCTGTTGTTACCTTGCCACTGTCGTCCTCTGTAGGCACCTCCTCTGGATTGGTTTCTGCCTCTGGAACGCCTATTCCTGCCCCTTTGAAATTTTGTGGAGTCAGGAAAGGACCAATTTTTGGCAGGCCAGTTCCTGCTAAACCTTGGGGTTGAACCTGCAAGAAATCTTTAACAGTTTGAACAGATTTTGCCTTTTCTTCCATTTTCTTCATAACCTGCTGGGCAGGTGTACCAAACAAACTTGTCTTGTCCATAGGAGCATCTAGCAACTTAGCTTTAACATGATCCGGTAAAGCTTGTTCCTTTAGCCATGCATGCCTTCTTATCACTGTGCCTGTCATGGCTGATCTAAATGAAGCCTCCAGTGCATCATAGCCACATTTTAAGGAATGGTTGCTAACTTGTTGTATGTTATTTACCATCTCTAATACATATTTCTTATCAAGAGATTCATCAGTGGTTAGTTTTTAGTTAACTGATCAAGCATAAACTCTTGGTATTGTATCATGTGAAACTGACAGTTTAAAGCTCTAGCTGAGAGAGTAGCTGAAGTGTAGACCTTTTACCCCATCTGTCTAGTGACCTTGCTTCCCTTTCAGAAGGAATAGGGTTTTAGCTGTGGTCGCTGCTACTGCCTTGGGACCCTGGGATATAGTTTCTGGGTCTGCAAGTGGGGCCTTGTAAAGGTGGTGATGAGTATCTGGCACCCTGTAAAATCTGTCTGGTTTGGCAGGGGCTGGGGTAAAGAATCTGGAGCGGAGCAAACATCATTGAAAGCATCATCCACCACAGAGAGGACAGGAGGTATAGCTAAGGGCCTGTGCTGTGGGAGGTGCAGAAAGGTCCTAAGTCTTTTCTGGAGTCTGAAAAATCCTGTTGCTGCCATTGAACTGTTCTCGCATGGCATGCAAGGTTTCCCCAAAGGAGAATTCTTCTGGTGGGGAAGCAGCTGGAATGGATTCTTCAGCATCAGAATCTTCAAAATTGGAGAAGGGAGCCTCAGGCTGGTCAGTTATGTCTGATTCATCAGCAGAATCATCAGAAGACACTGGCTCAGGGGCTCTGCCCTAGGTCTCTTCTCTGGGGGCTGAGAGGCCCTGTCTGGGTGAGATTGAGATCCTCTAATTAAAGAAATTAAATCTTCTGCCAAAGAAAGCATTTGAGAACTAGAAGAGGGCCTGGATGTGAGGGGTTTAACAGGCACTGATTTAGTAGTCTTGGCTGCTTTAGCCCTGGCGAAGGCCTTAATGGACATGGCAGCTGAGGCCTAGCAGCACCACGTGCTGGGGTAGAGACATCCAAGGGATGGTGTCTGATAAGTCAACCACCGTAGTCGGTAAAATTTCTGAGGTCGATTCAAGAGTTGTAGCAGGTGCCTCAGTTGTAAGAATAGGTTCAGCTGTACTTTGAGCAGTGTTCTCGGTTTCGCCGAAACCGAGACACTCGCGTTTGCTTTACCGTGGTTTCGCCGAAACCGTGGACCGAAAGTGTCGGTCTTTATCTTTGCGTTTTGGGGTAGTCGGAGGATCCGACGGCATAATGTACGCAAAATCAGAACCGAAAAACTGTTCTGCAAACTCCGACCGACGCCTAAGCGTCCGGTTGAAAGAGGCACAGGCGAACAGGCTGCTACGTCGTGGGCTGGGCCTAAACAAGGCAGACAGTAAGAGTGGAAATCTTTATGAGGTATTTGTTTCCCACAGGTTAAACAATTGTTAACTTTTCTGACATCGGCTGAGGCAAGAAAGAGTCCCCAACGGGTACTTAGCTTTAGAAGTCTTCAAGTAGTATTCGTAGAAGTAATCTCTGGATCCGACCGACCGGCACTTGCGAACAGCTTCTGCTTCGGGCGCCACGCAGCAAGAAAGACTGGGGAAAATGGCGTCGGCTGATGCTTTTATACCCGAAGACCAACAGAGATGACGTCGGGTGGAGTGCGACATCAGCCGAAGCCGGACCCGGACTTTGGAATCCGGCCGACTGCAGGGCTGCCTGACGACAGGACAACCCACTTGTTATGACTGCAGATGCATCCATGAAGGACATCTAAGATCCACACTAGCCATGGAATGAAAATCATTCCTAATCTGATGGATAAACCTAAGTCCATCAAATTATCACTCATACCTTGACAATCCAGAACATCTGAGATCCATAAATTGAATTATCATATGGAGAATATTTGTAATAGGAATAAGCAATATTTATATTATTTTCAACAGATATAGTACTATTGTAGATTAGATAGAATTCTAATACAATGTCTACTTATTGTATAAGCTATTAATATTTACATGAAAGATAGATGATAAGCAATTCAATCATAGTAAAGTAGGATGTATCATACAAAAAAACCTCAATAAAACATTATAGCAGTTATTTAAAATATTTACCCTTATTGATGAAGTCTTTCAAAACATATTACTTAATATAAACAGATGGTAATAAGTTATGTACTCACCATAACGTTCCATGTGAGTTGTTCCATCTCGCCTTCATTCTTTACTGATGGCTTTGGAGCCGATCCATCGGCTCCAATACGGCCATTTGCAAAACTTGAGGTTTACCAGTAGCTCGAGACCAAGCCCCTTATCCCATATGATGCACTGCTGGAATTACCACAGATCTTGTTTGCTGTGAGTACTATGGCCCTATAAATGAACTATCCTCCCATGGAGAGAAAGAAGAATTGAGCAACCTGGATGAGACCAGCCTCTAGGTCAACTATCAGCCAAGGTGGGGGAAGGAGGGAGGGACGCAAGAATGAAGATGAGATGGAACAACTCACATGGAACATTATGGTGAGTACATAACTTCTTAATGTGAAGTTGTACAATCTCGCCATTCATTCTTTACTGATGGGTAGCATCCCCAGCACTCTCAATCTCGGGTGGCTCACGGAAGTACATTCTTCAGGACCGTAGACCCAAAAGAAGCCCTGCCCCTGGAGGCCTTATCAACTTTGTAATGAGTGATGAAGGTATGAGGTTTAGACCAAGTGGCTACAGCATAAATGTTATCAAGAGGCAATTTGGCTTGGAATGCAGAAGATGTAGAAACTGCTCTGGTTGAGTGAGCTTTAATCTTGTGTAGTAAGGGCATATTAGCAGCTGAATAAACAAGGGTGATACAATCGGAGAGCCATTTAGAAAGCATTGTTTTAGCCATTGGTCTACCTTTTCTAGCTTCAGTGAATGACACAAAGAGCCGGTCTGATTTCCTTGTCCTGTCCAAATAAAATCTGAGCTGTCTGTGAATGTCAAGCTTGTGCAGCATATATTCCAATTTATTGGAATGGTTAGGGAAGAAGACTGGTAACTCAATGACTTGGTTGATATTAGATTCTGAACAAACTTTGGGCAAAAAGGAGGAGTTTGTCCTAAGAGATACTCTACTAGCATGAAAAATTAGATAAGGAGGGCTGAAGATAAAGCTTGGAGTTCTGACACTCTGCGGGCAGAAGTAATAGCTACAAGAAATATGTTTTTCCACAATAAAAATTTGAGATCATAAGATGATGCTGGTTCAAACAGGGGAAGAATTATATGAGACAGCATAAAATTTAGATTCCAAGGAGAATAAGGAGTTTTGACTGGAGGCCTTATGTGAAAGGTTCCTTTGAGAAAGGCCTTGGACAACTTTTGGGACATTATGTTTAGCCCATCAGCTCCGAGATGAAAATTAGATACAACAGCCAACTGGACCGGAACTGTTGCGGCTGCCGCTCCTTTATTAAAGGAGTACCGCACCCACAGACTCAAAAACCATGTTTAAAACATCATGGCATGATGTTTCCTACACTTTAACAGCACTCTGGGATTATTTACAGGATTTTAAATATTTGTATATGTAATTCCAGACTCTGACCACCTGGAGGCTGGCATATTGACGTGGTTTGGATAAATCAGGTTGCCATCCAGTATCCCAGAAATCATTGTTTGGCTCAAAAATGTTACATCATGCAGGCCTCCATTTGCCTAAAGTTCCTGTCATTTCATAGTAAAATAGAACAGTGTAAGTAACATTCCCTGCTGCTGAATGACTACTTAAAACAGAAACAGTGCAAATGCCACAGAACACACTCAAAGTGCTGTTTACTGCTGCCTTTTTTTTCTAATTTAGTTTAAATGGCACTAACTTGCGAGACAATGAATTCCAACCCATTTACTTCTCCCCTCCCCCATAACACTTAGCTTCCCTAGCTGTCAAATGAAGATGCCACATTAAAGAGATACTGATACTTTGCTGTCAAACAATGTATTTCTACAAAAAATGTCATACTCACCAGTATAAATCCACGAGGGAAGCTGATGCAGAAAGAGACCCACACAAGGTTCCAATAGGGAAATACAGTGTACTGGAAACACAATGCTAAAAAGAAGTATCCTACCTCCTGCACTTGTATTTGAGCACTCAGGCTGGGGGAAAGACAAGGGAGCCATGACATCACAGAATGGGTGGGTCTTATTATTTTAGTTATAATCAGATGATGGCTGTGGTGATGTCACTTTGGGGGAGGGAACTGATTAAAAAAAGTACCTGCACTGCCTGGCCTCGATGATGTCAGTAATTGGGCGACTCCAGCAAGCTTTATTCAAACGTGAGAGAATCATTTTGTAAGTGAAACCATCACAGTATGAGAAGGTAGGCTTCTGTTACAGAAGTAAATAAAAATTGTAAATGCTTTATTGTTGTTGCTTTACAGAGGACAATGTAAATAGGGAGGAAAAGGGCCGTGAAGTTGAGGAATACATTAGAGAAACCTGTTGTACTCCTTTAAAGATCGTAGTAAAGAATTCTAATATGAATGTCAAGGGTGCTTGATAAGGATCAATGTTTTGTTTAGAAGCCCATATGAAAAATCTCTTCCACTTACTAAGATATAATCTTCTGGTAGACGGCTTATGGGAAGACAAAAGGATCTGTTTTGTCTCATTGGAAAAGTTATGAAGCCTGGCTATGAGGGGAACTGGAGTAGTCAAGCTGTTAGCTTCAGTGACTGCAAGGAAGGGTGGAGGTCCCCCGACGGATGTGTCAGAAGGTCTGGAACTGGGTCCAGAATCCATGGATCCTCCAAGAGATGATGATGAAGAAATGGGAACCAAATCTGCCAAGGCCAATGAGGGACTATAAGAATGATGGTCCTTCCCAGTGCTTTGGCTTTCTGTAAAAATCGGGGTATCAACGGAATAGGAGGGAATGCATAGAGGAGGCTCGGGGGCCAATTGTGTACGAGTGCATCTCTCTGGGGTTTTCCCGGAGGGGGAATCAGGGCAAAGTAGCTTCTGCATTTCGTGTTCATGTGACTGGCAAAAAGATTGCAGCAAGGTTGGTCCCATTTGTGGAAAATCCTGTCCGCAATCTCTTTCTTGAGGGACCACTCATGCGGCAACAAGATTGCCCTGCTCAGTTTGTCTGCTATTACACATGTTCACTGCCAGCAGAAAGCAATGGGAGGAGACAGCCCACTGCCAAACTCTGAGGGCCTCTTGGCAAAGGGGGTAAGATCTGGTTCCCCCCTGCTTGTTCAAGTACCAGACTACTGACATACTGTCTGTCTGAATTGGAATCCTTCCTAGGGGAAGAGAATCCTGGAAGTACTGCAACGCGAAAAGTACTGCTCTCATCTCTAGAACATTGATATGCAGATGTGACTCCTGATCCGTCCATGTGCCTTGGGCATTCTTTCCCTGAAAATGCCCCCCCACCCTATCAGGGAAGCGTCCGTGGTCACAGTGGCTATTGGAGGGGGTAGTACAAAGGGGCGTCCTATGGTTACATGAAGAAACATCAACCACCACTGGAGATCTCTCTTGCATGATTTCATAATTAAAATTGTGTGATTCATTGGAAGTTCCTGATAAGACCAATGAGTGAACAGCAGCCACTGAAGAATACGCATATGCATCCTTGCTAACGGTATGGCCAAGATCGCTGCAGCCATCAAATCTAAAACTTTTAGAACTTCTGCGGCTGGTGCTCTGTCTTTCGATACCAATGAGCTGACATGCTGGCGAAGGAGAAAGACTCTCTCTATTGGTAGTCGAAGAGTGGTGGTTGAAGTGTCTAACTCTACCCCTATAAAAACGATATGCTGCGATGGCGACAAGGCAGACTTTTCTGAGTTGACTGTAATGCCTAAGTGACTGAAGAGTGTCAGAGTGTATTCCCCTTGCCTGAATCAGTTGATGCCTGATGGTAGAGGTAAGGAGCCAATCGTCTAAGTACGGAAACACCTGGAATCCTAGACGCCTCAGGTGAGCCATGACCACTGCCATGCATTTGGTGAACACTCTGGGGGCTGTACTGAGATCAAAGGGCAGAGCTCAAAATTGATAATGATTGGCTCTCAGTTGGAAATGCAGGTGATCTTTGGATGGCCTGGCCATTTTTATGTGGTAGTATGCATCCTCGAGATCTATCGAGCACATCCAATTGTCTTTCCCTAAAAAGGGAAGCATAGACTGTAGTGTGATCATCTGGAACTTCTCTTTTTTCACAAACTGGTTGAATCTGCTGAGGTCCAAAATGGGTCTCTAGTCCCCCGTTTTCTTTGTACCAAAAAGAACCTTGAGTAAGTTCTGGATTCTGTTTGGTCTGCTGGGACTGGCTGGATGACTCTTTCTAGCAACTTGTGGACCTCTATAGTTGCTTGTTCCCTGTAACTGGGTGGAACGTCCAGGATTCTCCTTGGGGGGGGTAGGAGTAGAGAACGGTATGAAATACCCTCTGGAAATAATACTTTGTACCCAGCTGTCATTTGTTATATCTTGCCAGGCTTCTGGGTACAATGATAAGTGACCCCTGACTGCCTCCAGAGCAGGACAGTCGGGCCTCCTTTCAGGAGCGCTGATAGGGTTGACCAGAGAAGTGATCTCTTTGGGCTTTGGGGTAATGCTGAGTAGGAGTGGAAAAACGGACTCAGACGGCAGACTGCCTTTCCCTCCTGTTCACACCTGGTCAAGGTTTCCTTCACTTTAGGCCCAAAGAGAGATAAGCCATCAAAGGGGGTGTTCATGAATGAAGACTTAAAGGGCTCCGCGAATGAAGACAAGTGCATCCAGGAATGTCTCCTGAAAGCAATTCCTGTACTCGCTGCACTACTCATCCCATTAGCTGCACATGGTATGAGACGCATGGAAGAGTTCACAATGGAATTTAGGGTAGCAAGCTGGGCGGCAACTTTATCAGAAGCCCCTGCAGCTACAGTACCCTGAAAAATATCTCCCAACTCCTTAAGGAGATCTCTTTGCAGCCTAGTGAAATGGGTCAAATAGTTCAGGGATTGGAGTGTAAAAGTCGCTGAACTAAACATGCGTTTCCCATATCTATCCATGATTCTAGACTCTGTTAGGAGGATGGATAGACGAGAAAGTCTCAGACATTTCCTTTTTGGTGTCCGTCACTGCCACCACCATGGCATCAACAGGGATCCCTTTGGACAAAAAGGATTTATCTACAGGGGCAGAAATAAACTTGTTAGGCCTCCAAGGGACAGGCTCCATGGACTCCGGTGACTCCCACACCCTCCAAGAGACCAGCTGCTTGAGCTCATCGAAGGGTGGAGACACCCAAGAGGTGAAAGGTTGAGACCCAAAAGCCTTCAGGAGAACTGACTCATCCTCAGTAGGGCTTTTGGACTGCCAATCACCCCTCTGCCTAAGGATCTTGAGTATCTCCGCAAAGGAGATATCCTCGGAGGGGGACCCTCCTGACTCATCCAAGTCAGTGTCAGATGTCAAAGACTCCTGTGGGGAGTCCAAGTGTCTCCTCTTGCACAATCTCTTCCTGGGAACTACCTCTTTGAGAGTCTCTGGGGAGGTCTCAGAAAAGCAGGGGGTGCCCTGTGGGGCTACCTGAGGCTCAGGGTCTCTACGACTAGTCTGGATGATGAAAGCAGAAGTGGACACAGGCGCTTTAGGGGAAGAGGAAGCTAGACCTGGTCTCGAGGATGTCTTTGGGGACAAGGCTCTCCTCATGGCTTTGAAGGCATCGTGGCTTCACTGAGAAGAAGTTGACGGACCCGAGGGAACCGCCAGCCCCTCCCACACCAAGGCTGTGGGCTCTGAGCAGAGGTAGGAGCTGAGCTCATCTGAGCCGAAACCCCGAGAGGAAGAGTCGGCAGCAACAAGTCGGTGCGACTGTCCTCTCCGGACCAGACAGAAGAGTGTCAGCTCCTAGAGTCCCCGGTCAGCACCGAGGATGTCACAGTAGATGGAGCCGAGGACACCGGAGCAGGTCTCGGCTCCACAATCAACAGGTCAGCCCCTTCCAGTTCTGAAGGTCCGGTATGGCTCGGAGGAGGAGCAGTTAAATCCAGGGTAGAGGTCTTCGGTTCCAACACTAGGGTCAGAGCCGACAACAATTTAGCAAGGTCTGGTGCCTGTAAGAGCTTCTGCATCAATCGGTCCATATCCAAATCTGAGAGGCTAACAGAAGACCTAGAGGAGTGCACCGACGGTGCCGACTGAAAAAGTGGAGATGCAGGTCTCTCAGATACCAGGCTCTAGAGCTGTGGGCCGGCCCCCAAAATGAGAAGACAGTCGGCTCCGAGATATGTGGAGCTGATGTCCCAGGATCTTCCACTTTTTTGAACTTTTTAGACACTAGAGGACTTGGAAGACTTGCTGGCCCCATCCTGGTCACTCAATGCTTCCTGAAAAGCATGCTTAAGTAAGCCTCTGTCAACTAATTTTCTTTTCCTCTCCAATAAGACCCTAGATGAAAAAGAGTGGCAAATACTACAGGACTCCTGCAAATGCAGAGCACCTAAGCTAGAGACACACTGAACGTGACCATCAGTCACAGACATCTTTTGCCCACAGTCTGGACATTTCTTGAACCCAGACTTTGGGTACTTGTCCTTGTCCTCTGACATATCCCAAAAACAAATACCTTAGGCTAAACAATCAAACAACAAACTGCCTTAGGCTTACAGTAACAAAGCACACAAAAAAGCCTAATAAAACATGATCAGTATAATAATATACATAAAGAACCACATCTAGGTTCAAAGCACACAAAGCCTAGAGAACAGCCAAATATACAGATATGACTGCACAAAAAACACACACACACACACACACACACACACACTATAAACAAATGCCCAAAAGAAGAAGGGCCAACACTAGCTACATGTTATATATCTATGAGTAGTAATCAAATAGGCCAAAACACAAAGCCACTACAAACTACTAAACTACGTTAATAATAAACAAGGCAAAGGGGGAGCTTGTAAGAAGCTACATGAACTACTGTAATAACTACTGAATAATAGAAAAAAAGTTTTTTTAAATAACTTGCAAAAAATGCTAATTTTGCTGAAAAATGGCTCGAGTGAAACTGGAACCTCAGATCCATGCCACAGCAAACTAGATCTGAGGTAATTCCAGCAGTGCGTCATGGGATAAGCGGCTTGGTCTCGAGCTACTGGTAAACCTGAAGCTTTGCAACTGGCCGTATCGGAGCTGATGGATTGGCTCTGAACCCATCAGTAAAGAATGAACGTCGAGATTGAACAACTTCACATTAATATTTATACCTAATGTTTATAACACAATGTATTTTACTGGATATATACAGAAGTTACATTTCGTTGTTTGCCAGCATTTAAGTAATCACTTTGTTGCTAACTTACTTAAAGCATCAAGTTTGTTTTATGTGAACACTGATGAAAGTTAGTGCATTTTAATTATCAGTGCATCCCTCTTCCCCCATTTCCTACACATGATTTTTATATCTGTCATTTATTATAAAATGAGTGAAATTATAAGGTAAAAACAACAAATTCACTTGTTATTAATGATTACAAGTTCCCTTTCCATATTCACAAATTGCCATTTTATGGCATAAACTGAAAGTTTTTAGATTTAAATGGCAATATCCTATTTTGTATAATCAGCAAAGGTTAAACTGAGTGATTATTGTCAATTTAATACTTTTTGTTCAGAATGTGATTGTTACATTCTGTGACGTTCCTAGTTCAGGCTTCTATTGTTTCCCTTGAACAACTTTGTCAGTTTGATGTGATGTATAAAACATTAGTTAGCTTGGTAACAGCTTAAGTATTATGTATGGTCAAGATGGGTTACGAAACCACAATTCAAGTTAAAGCAATTATATGACTTGTTATGCACATTTACTTATATGAGAAAATCATCATGCTTCCCCTTGATGTTCACTGTAGTGTATGTCATTTATAACAAGTTAAAACAGTAGTGTTCATACACAAGCCCATGTTATTAAACTGAGTGTCTATTGTCAATTTAATACTATTTGTTCAGAATATGATTGTTTCATTCTGTGACATTTCAAGTTCAGGCTTCTATTATTTCTCTTGAACAACTTTGTCAGTTTGATGTCGTGTATAAAACATTATTTACCTTGGTAACCGCTTAAGTATTATATATGGTCAAGATGGGTTCTAAAAACTACAATTCAAGTTAAAGCAATTACATGACTTGTTATGCATATTTACGTATATAAGAAAATCATCATGATATTCAATGTAGTGTATGTCATTTATGACAAGTTATGACAGTAGTGTTGTTATATACAAGCCTATATTATTAAATCCTATCTTTAATATCTAAAATCAGCAGATTGCTTCATCTTATATGACAATTATATATTTTATGTCTAGATTTGTTAAAATCATACATTACATAGCTATTGTGTGTGCTTTTTTTTAACCGTTATTTGAAAGACCACAAGCTGTAATGCTTATTCTTATTATCAGCTCCTTCCAAGCATGTTTATACAGTCCATAGACTTTAAATTATGAGACCCTTCTAGTTTCTTATTTGTTACAAGTATACTTCCATCCTTACATACACACATATCAGTACTTCAAGCACTGGCAACAATGCCCATCCAGTTTTGCCAGAATACCATTCACTAATTCATTTGGTGCGTTTCCAGGCTGTTCTTAAAATATCCAAACCAATATTTGTCCTGTTCCATTTTACCAGCCTGTTCGATTCAGTGGCCACTCTGCCAGTGAACCATTCAACACACCTTTCATTCCCACAGATATTTCCACAAAGGAAATCTGATGACTCTCTAGCACTTCCTGGCAACCCCAAACACCCCTAGAATCAGCTATCGCCATATGCCCAACACGTCCAAGCAAGCTCACCTCCCAAACCACTGCAAAGGGTACTGCACAAGACCAAGTTCTCTTAGTGTTTCACAATAACTCAGACTTCCACTCTTGTGCAAGTCCTTAATGTGTTTGGACCAAAATATATTTTAAATATAAAATTGCGCATAGTATATATTTTTTTTAATCAAAAATCAACTTAATGAGCTAAACAAAGTGTTGGGAGACCATCAATATGTGTACATGTGGTTTAGAACAGCCCCTTTATTATATATTTTTTAAACCAAAAACTTCATTGCCGAGAATCATCTTGGAGGCTCCTCAGAGCCATTAAGCATTATCGTCACTCTGTCTCAATTACCATAGCAACCTGGGAGCGTCTGTTTCTGTTAGTGTGTCTGTGCACTGCATACCAGAGGCTCACAATGAACCTGAAGCAAAGCTTCACTTCACTGCAACTTCAAGCCTAAATTCCCTCCCTTTCAGCGAGGCAGCAGCCAGGAAAAGAACAGAGAGCAAACAGATCCAAAAAAAAAACCTCCCAACAAGCCGCCACAAGAGATAACACATTCTTCCAGCCTTCCCACCTCTCACTTAGCAGATGTATAAACAAACTAAACTATTGTCTGCCAAAATATCCCAAATCACAGTTTTATCCACACCCTTCCCCTGGATCTGGGCTAACACACCAAATGTCTCTTCCTAATACACAAGCAACAGTAAACCTTGATCACAAGCTGCAACCCACAGCTTCCTGGAGATGAAAACAGCAACATACAACAGCTGCCAGACACAGCTGCATCCACACACACCATGTAAGGCTTAATCAAACATCACTCAAAGCTATGATACCTTCCATGATTGATATTAGCTATGTTTAGACAGAATGATGATGACATTTGTACTAGCTGCCAGACACTGCTGCATCCACGCACACCATATCAGGATTGATCAATCAGCACTTGTAGCTGTGATACCTGCCATGATTGATATTAATTATATTTAGACAGAATAATGATAACATTTGTACTAAGAGCTTGCTACTATTCTTTAACCAGGATATACATGACATTTCTAAATTATACTTTAACTGAAGAAGGCATTAGTCTCCATGACAGCATTTTTTTTCAAAACACTCTACTGTTACTGCTAGTACATATGATGTCAATTTGTTACATTTAAGTCTGAACTCTGATGAATGGTACCTTGTTGAAATAGTTAATTAATTACTTAAATTATAAGTAAAATCAATGAAAAATTAACAAAATAAGTATTCACTGAGTTCAAGTACGGGAATAGAAACTTCTATGTTTTTATTATATGTTGCTTTGGCTTATATATAATCTATACAGTAACCCATCTTGACCTACCTTTGTTTGTGAAGAATTATTGGACTCTCTGAAACATTCTGAATAAATCATTACTGTTTTGCAGTTGTTTAAGAAACCCTCTTTTTTTTTTTTAAATAAAAACAGATGACAGGTGATGTACCATATCAGTTGATACTTTGAGAGATGCAGTTGTAAGAGTTATTTTTTTGGGACAGCTATCTCGGAATCAGTTTTTTGTTTCTTCTTTCTGGCATCAGTCTAAGGATTTGTTTTGTTTATTCTTTTAAGAGTAGGAGCCATCCATTCCATTTCTTCTGGGATAGACACTGTGTTGTTGTTTTTGATGAATATAGTAGCTTCTTCTAAGTCATTAAAGGTTCTCATCTCATTGGCAAAAAAATATTTTTATCTTGGCTGGAAAGGCCAGCTGTGCTTTGATGTTGTTTTGTTTCAACAATTTTATTATTGGCCAGACTTTTTTCCTATGTTCTAGCACTCTGGAAGAATAATTACTGTCAAACCTTATTAGGCTTTAAGGGTGATTTTCTCCAAGCAGATTTTAATATTAGTTCCTTCTCCAGAAATGAAATAAATTTTATAACTATAGAGCTAGATGGAGTATTTGTTGAGTTAGAAGCAGGTTTCCTCAGTGTTCTATGCGCCCTTTCAATTCCAAATGAAAGTCCCTCTTTCAAGTCTAAAAATTTAGGAATCCAGGTTAAGAATGAAAGAATGTCTTCTACTTCAGTGTTTTCAGGCAAACCAAAGATCCTTATGTTGTTCCTCCTTTCCCTGTTTTCTAAGTCATCTATTTTGTTAAGCAGCCATGTATTCTGTTTAAGCAGAAATACTTATTGGAATTCTTTCTCTTTGACTCTCCCTTCAATGTCATTTAGAGAAGTCTCTACATTTGTTATTTTTGTATGGTGTTGCTGTAATAGTTCCTTAAAAGTATCAGTCTGTTTTTAAGAATTTAATTTGAGGGTTTCCAAGTGATTTTTAAAGCCATCCATCTTCAAAGATAGTTCCTGTAAGGTAGACGTCATCAATTGCAGTTTTTTTTTCTTCAAAGCAGCATCTGGATGAGAATTCCTTGAGTTGTTCATATTCAGTGACTCAATATATCTCCAAGTTACTTGACAGGAAAAATTTTGTACATCTCCAACAAAACTGATATTTATGTAGTTTAGTAGTTTATCTATAGATTTCTGATGCTTTAAACTTGAAAATAATAGAATTTTCCTATATTATTATGCTAGTTTATGGAGCTCTCAAAATTCACTGCTCTCAGTTGGCCATCTAGGCTCCGTCCCCTTAAAAATAATCTTTCTTTACATCCAACAAATTCAAAGGACGGCGCTACTATTAAACCTATTTCTGAAAGTTAATCATTATTTTTCAGCCTTATTTTTTATGAAGAGAGATTAATTTGGGCCCATCCTCTGGCACCACTAATACATAGAAAAATTTAGAGCACAGAGGAAAAACAAAATATTAAGAAGGCATGTGAAGCACTGCCAAAATTCTCTTAAAGGAATTCATCTATCGGACAGCGCATGAGGGTCTGACATGTTAGAATGGAGAAAGCATTAAAAGAACTGCAAATGTAGTTTCAAAATATATCAAACCTGCCATCCAGCTGCCTACACAGAATTCAAATTTCATTTTAAAATACAAGTAATCTCCGTGGTATCCCCGAAGTCTCAAACAACCCACTAAACAAGTATAGTGGGTCCAGAAACAAAACAGTGTAAGAAACTTGTCTGTGTGGAAGATTTTCAATCCATATATATCTAGTTAATCACTGTACATTAATCAGTTCAGATAATGGTAGTAGAGGTAGCAAACTTAAACTCGTCCTAAGTAATAATAAAAAAAAAAAAAAAAAAAAAAAAAAAAATTTAAAAAGTATATAATTTGAAATATTATACAGAATTACTAAGTATTAGAAAGTAATCCAAGCAGGGCAGGCAGTCATGTTTCCAGTCGAAAATCCTTTATTAAGTACACAGACTTTTCAACTGGAAACAGACTGCCTACCCTGCTTGGAGTACTTTTGAATACTTAGTAATTCTGTAAAATATTTCAAATTATATATTTTTATGATTTTTTTTTTTGACTTAGGACGCATTTAAGTTCGCTACTTCTACTTCCATTATTTGATCTGATTAATATACAGTGATTAACTAGATATACATGGATTGAAAATCTTCCACACTGAGAAGTTTCTTATACAAATTTCATTTTAACATACATATTTTTATTAGCATGCTTGTATCTCAACATAATGCAGTCATTAGAAGTTACTGAATTGAAAAAAATAAAACTGAAATACATAAAAACTACAAGAGGAACAAATGAAAAAATGAAAACAAAATATAAAAGTTAAAACTTAATTACTTAATATACAAGCTCTTGGATTCAGAAAGGCATACCACAATATGGAAGAAATCTCAATGTTTCTGTATCTCTATCATAGTAAGCATGTCTAGTTCTTAAGATTGCTCTGCCTCCGAGGTTTTCCCCTCATGGGGGCTTTACTGTGGGAGTGGGCTCCCAGGGGAATCGCATGCTAATGCAACATTCCAGGTAAGTGGCTAATGCTAACTGGCCACAAGTTCTAGCCTGAAATGCCCGTAGCCCCCAAATCCCTCAGCTGAGTAAAACTTTACTCTAAGAGGAAAACTGAATTCCATGAAAAGGTAGCAGACACATATCCTCTCCCATTTGAGTATTAGTGGTGCACTTAAATGTCCAGCAAGGCTTTCGGTAAGTGTATGCATGCAAACGGACATGTGTGCATGTCTGTAGGGCATGAATGAGGCTGAATGAATATGTATGTATCTGTGTGTCTGCAGGTAGGGGGTGCCACAACTGGATATGGGCACGTATGTGTCTAGGTTACTGCAATATGTTAGACAGAGAATCACAGGTCCAGTGAGTTTGTGTGTATGTTGCTGCATGTGTATGTGTGAGTGTTTTTATGAGTGTGAGTGCACAGGGAAGTTGCCTGTAGATGGGCATGTGTGTGCATTTTTTTGCACGTGTAGAGATGTCTCTGCTAACATGATGCATGAGCTGCTAGGGACAACACTACTGCGGTCAGGTCTGAGTGTGCAATGTTCAATTCACAAACATCGTAATGAGCTGTTAATATGGTTTTTCCTCAGTGCAGCCTTACCATGCATCTAAATCAGAATTTTTTTTAGTCATGCTAATCAACTAACCTGTGTTGGGTAATTAAGAGCAGAAAGAAAGGAATTCTCTGAATTCCAAGGAAGTAATGATCTAGTGAAATACAAATAAGCAGGTTATGCTGTTTTAAAAAAGAATGTTGTCAAATACATGTCAGCTATCAAATACTTGTGTTAAAACAACAGCAAGAGACATCTCACCAATGACTCTCAGAATTTAGAGTCAAGGATCTTTAGGATATGCCACCAAAATGACAGTAGTGTACTGAAAGTTTAGGGAACAGCAGGATGTTCCACTTAAATGACAACAATGTGTCCTGCTCCACCAATAAACTAAAGTACTGAAAACTTAGGAAACCACAGGATGTGCCACTGAAATTACTACTCTCTGTCTGATATTTTCCATTTGGTGCAGTAAACCTTCTTGGTGGTGGCATGTTTTTGAGAGGCTGATAAGATCTGACCAACCAACAAAGAATGCTTGCCATCTCTAGCTAATGTTAGAGCTGAATGAACAAAGTGGTTAATTTCATGGATTTTTGAACTGGGGGAGTTGGTCTGGATGGGTGAGACAAGAAATTTGGAAAATGATCCAGTTTCCATGGAGGATGTACTAGAAGAGACCACAGGAATGGAAACCATGTCTGCTGAGACCAGAAATGGGCAATGAGGATGACCTTGGCCTTGCACATTCTTGCTTTCTGTATAAATCTGCTCATTTGAAGCAATGGGGAAAAACTGTAAAGGAGAGCCGGGGGCCACTTGTGGACCCCAAAGCATCCCTTGGTGACTGTCCCTGTGGAGGGATCAGGGCAAAGTAAATGCTGCCCTTGTGATTTAGATGAGATGCAAAAAGATCACAGCAAGGCTGGCCCCAATGACATTTGTCACTGTTGGATTGAGGGACCACTTGTGTGGCACTAGCACAGACCTGCTCAGTTTGTCTACTAGAACACTGGATGACCACGAGATATGCGTTGCTATAATAAAGTTGTGTGATGATATTGTCCACTGCCAGACTCTCGTGGTTTTGCAGCAAATGGGTATGAATGGGTTCCTCACTGTTTGCTGATATACCAGACTACCAACATGTTATCTGTTTGTATCTGAATCACACCTCTGGAGAGGCTGTCTTGAAAAGCCCTCAATACTAGGAGTGCCCTCATCTTAGAACACTGATGTGAAGATTGACCTCTGTATGTGACCATGTGCCCTGAACTACCTTATGTTTGAAATGCCCCCACCCCCCAGAAGGGAAATGTCTGTTGTCATAACTGCCACATGGGAACTTGGTCAGAACAGCCATCCGTTCATCACCAAAGGAGAGCCTACCCACCAAGAAATGTGCTGTATGCAGATCTGAGTTTGGCATGGAGTGGATGGGCTCTCTGAAACCACTGTATCACTAAAGACCATTGAAGAACTCTCATAAAATATCTGGCAAGCAGGATCATGAGTACTGTGGGTGCTATAAGACCCAATAGGCATAAGATCAACCTAGCTGGAGGAAAGTGGTGTTGAAGAACTTGTGTGTTGGTGAGATGAAAAGAAAGAACTTTGGACATTGTTAGTCAGGCAATTTGCAAGGTTGTCTCCAGGTGGCACTGAATAAATTCTATCGTTTAAGAAGGTGCAAGCTGCCTCTTGCAATAGTTGCAGCAACAGATCCCTGTGGTGTGATAAGAGACTGTCAGTTGTAGCTCTGAAGAGCCAATCATTGAGGTACGGGAAACCATGGATCCCTAGGAGGTGCAGCTGTGCTGCTACCACTGCCAAGACTTTGATGAACACCCAGTGGGCTGTGGTTAGTCCAAAGGGCAGAGCTCTGAACTGATAATGACTGGATTCCTGCTGGAAGCAGAGAAACATCCAAGAATGCTTCTCTATCTTCACATGACAGCATGTGTCCTTAAGGTCTACTGAGCACATCCAGTCATCCTTTCTCAGTAGAGGCAAAATGGACTGCAGTGCGACCATTCAGAATTTTGTCTGCTTGACCTACTGATTCAAATGACTCAGGTCTAGAATGGGTTTAAAGATCCTTGTTTCTTGGGTACTAAAAAAAGAAAAATATGTGAGTAGACTCTGCATTCTACCTTGTCTGTGGGTACTGACTGGATGACTCTTTCTAGCAAGCTTGGAAATCTCTGCTGCTGCAAGTTCACGTTGACTGGGTGGGATGTTGGGAACTCTTTTCTACTTGACAGGGAAAGGGAAAATGATGCAGAATAACTTTGGGAGACCATGTTTAGCACCAATACATTTGTAGTTATGTTTTGCCAGGCTTGTGGGTGCAAAGATAAGTGCTCCCAGACTGCCTCCAGAGTGCAGCAGTCAGGCAATCCTTCAGGGACACTGAGAAGGCATTTCACAGAATGGTTCATAAAAGCCTTGATTCTGCAGTCCATCAGTGCCCCTGGTGCTACAACCATTACTTTTGCCTCCTCCTCTGCCATAATGGGGTCTACCTCCATGAGTCTCCTGGTAAGGGCTCTGTGATTTCCTAAACCACATCCTTATTCCAGCTCACTGATTCCTACAGTAGGATCACTGGGGTGAAGAGAATCGGATGCTAACTGCAAAGAGAGTCTTACTATCCTGCTGAATTCTAATAGCTTCTTTAACTTCTGATTGCAACAAAGTAGACCCAAAAGGGGACGTTAATGAAGGATGTCCTGCAGGTTTCTGCAAAATCACAAAGGTGCATTCAGGCATGCCATCAAATGGAAATACAGTGCTCTGCCACTGTAGCTGTTCTATCAGCTGTTTTCAAGAGCAGTCGCATGGCTGCAATGGATGAAGTTTGGAGGGTGGACAGATAGCAAACCACTGTCTGGAAATCTGCTTGTAATACCCCCGAGAGACTTGGAAATTTCCTTCATCAAGTCTCTCTGAAATCTGGTGACATGAGTTATATAATTTAGTGCCCTGTTAGCAAAGGTCTTTGAAGCATAAGTCCATTGCCCTAGACTCTCTATTAGGAGAATGGACTGAGGAACTCTCTTCAGATAATTCTTTTTTTGAGGCCACTGCTACAACAATCACATCTACCAGAGGACCCTTGCTCTAATGTTTCTTGCTTGCAGGGTTGGAAAAAATTTTGTCTGGCCTTTTGGAGGTAGGCTCCAACATGTCAGGGTCCTTCCATGCCTACTGAGCCATCAAATCAATAAGTAGATCAATGTGCAGTATCACCCAGGAGGAAGATGAGCTGGACCCAAAGGCTTCCAAGAACATAGACTCGTCAGAAAAAGGACTAACCTTGGACCATCCACCTTCTCCATTTCATCAATTCCAGAATCTCACCAAATGTGACATCCTCAGAGGAGGAAATTGGAGCCCTTCATCCTCACCTAAGTTCGTGTCTTTGGTGGCAAGCTCAGGTGAAGAGTTCAAGTGCTTCTGTTTGCATGTCTGTTTCCTATGAACTACCGAGGGGAAATGTCAGAAGGTTAGGAATCAGACTGGGAGCTAACATAACAGGAAACCTGGGAAGCCTATGGGACTGACTGTCCCTGTATGACAGAAGGATGAAAAACAGAAGCTAACCCAAGCTGGGGTTCAGAAGGCACTGACCTTGAATACAGCACCTTTTCCCTCTGCATCGACAGTAAGCAACAGAAAGCCTGAAGGCTGAAGAAGCCACCAGGCTCCATAGTTTTCCAAAGACAGATGGGTCTTAACCCCGAGGCTGATCATGGCACTGAGCTATCTAGCACCAAAGTGTTACAGGAAAGTTCAGACAGTTTTGAGGTTGAACCCTCCTATATGCCTTGACATCAAAGTTTCAGCTCCAAGATTCTTCCAGATAAAACACGTCAGACTGAAAGAAGGGATCTAGTCAGAGAAGTTAACTGAACTACTGGCTCTTACAAAAGTTATCCAGGGCATATCAGGCCAGAAGCTGTTGGCGTAAATGGGCAAACAGGGACCAGTGCTTGGAAAGTTCACACAGGACAGTACCAAGAGAACCCCAAGCTGTGTCTGCATCCTGAGCAATGTTCTCATCATTCTGTCGACGTACTGTTAAGTCAAACTCCTTGAAGACTGGGGCACCACCATCACTGAAGGTGGTCTGGTGTAGCATTTCTCCTGAAGTATTGAAGAATTAAGTCTGGAGCTGACTGGTTCTGGTGAGAACTGGGCCCGAGTTGGAGAGGTACAGCTCAGAGTGACTATCGGCTCCGATAGCCTCGGTACTTTAGGATAAGATTTTGAAGACATGGAAGGACCTGGAGACCTCTTACTGGCCTTCCCGGAGTCCCCCTTTTCCTTAGACTTGTCCTTAGATTTATCCTAGCATTTCTCCATGTCCACTTTCTCCCTAGATCTCTTGTCCTTACGTTTGGTAAAAGCAACAGACAATGAGGATGTAGGGATGGCAACCCCTGTCTGGGGAGGAAGAAGTCCCTTGGCAATATGCTTTGCACTTCCAGTTTGTAAGACTCTAGTACTAAAAGATGCACAGGCCTGACAAGAAGTATCTAAACGTGCAGCACCTAAACAATAAATGCAAAGGAAGTGGGGATCTTGGGGGCAGCTTATGCTCACACTCTGTGCACTTTTTAAAAATGTTACTATCAGACAGACATACAAAAAGCAACTACCTAACTTACCTACACACTAACTACTACACTCTAATAAAGCCAAAATTCTTAATGCTACTATGAAGCACTGGAAAATATTTAGAAAAAAAAAATCCTAAGCAACTACTATACTAACAATCCTAAATATCTACAGTAAAAACCTATGGCAACTACAAAAATACAATGAAACCAGCTAATAACTCTTATAACAAGATACCTGCAGTAGAATAGAAAGAGTAAAGCTCTCTCAACACGGGAAGAGTAAACAAAGGTAGCACAAATGATAAAATTAACTGGAGCCCTCCGAAGCATGACCAATCACTTCAGCATGGAAGTCAGGGAATTGTGGGTAGGGGAACAGTCAGAGCCCTGGAACCAAACCTCAAAATCAGTGCAGAGGTCAGATCCAGTTGGAACTGACAACTCATAGTCGAATCTGATGAAAACAGACAATGGATCATCAATTTATAATAAGTCAGTCAAACTCATAATACAACAATGAATGCTATGGATATAAGACTTCTGAAGCATTCACCAACATTAACAGCAATCTACACAAGCAGCAATGCCCCATTATGTCATTATGCTGCAATACATCCAAAAGTAGGACATGAAACAAAACACAAAAGTAAAAACAGCTGTCAAATATATGCTAATAAATTTCAGAAAATGGAATTTCATATTGGGCCAAAGATTATTTCAATACTTGCTGTTATTCATAAGGAAATCATCCAGGTTACACCACTCAGGCAGCAGCAGCAGCCAAAGAATAGGTCAGTCAGAAGGTATACAAACAGTTCATGATAACTGTCATGTGTTAATCTTAACAGTCATCTGCCACAGCACCGAAACATCAAAAACTGAAGCAAAACTGATTTTGTGAACATTAATGTATACATTTATGTTTGTTAATTGAGTGAGTGGATTAGTACAAGTCCCTTTTCAGCCACTGCCCAAGACAAGAGGCACATTACAACACACAGTATACACTGATGAAAGCAGTCAAGACATTACACACTGCCTTTAATTATCACGTACCATCCAATAACAGTGAAATTGTGGATACAGACTAATCTATTATGCACTCTGTTACTGATATGATTGCATCTCTCAGGGACAGAGGAAGAAATGTAAGAGACAAGGCATACAGAAGGGCTGTCCACCTTACATATTTATCTTGAGGAGACAGTGTTCTGGAGGGCAGGGGGGCATGCAATCATATAATAGATATTATGGCACACTAGGTTCTTTACTTCCATAGAGTGTACTTAGTGCTGTTACATTCTGCTTTATTCTAAGGGTGCAAAGCACAACACAGTATTTGTCAAAAATACACAGAGTTAAACTAGCAGACAGGAGAGGGAGGAACAAAAAAGTGTTTTTAAAAATGAGGACAAAAAGGAAGTATAATTGTAATATTAAGTGCTGAAAATATTTGGACTTAAGCTAAGTTATTCCTGCACCCATGCTTGGGACCATCAAACCTCGCCCTCGAATGAGGAGTGCCCCTTCATCCCTCTGCACTGGAAATTCCACACAGAGCTGCTAAATTGCTGTCTGGATGGACTGCCATTTGGGTCTATATTATATAGTTGAAGCTTTAGGTAATCGAATAACTAAAGCTCGACACCTAAACAGCGAAAGCTGTAAACATCGAACAGCCACTTCCACAAATTCTTTCATAGGGAAAGAATTCACCTGGATGGGGGGGGATTCAAACCCTAATCAAGTGGGGGGTTGTGCCCCCCACAGCCCTGATAACTAAATATGCCAACTCTGAGATTGCTCTACAGTAGAAGAAAGGGCAGATTCCCGATAACAGCCAAGTGAATTCTTTACCTATGAAAGAATTCTCAGAAGTGGCCGTTTGATGTTTACAGCTTTCGTTGTTTAGGTGTCGATCTGTAGATATTCGATTACCTACAGTTTCTATCACCTAATATAGACCCTGCCATTCAGGCACCCATGAGGATGCTTTGTGCTCTTGATATCTTCCTTGCAATGATAAGCATTCTGTGGTAATTAAACAAATACATACATATATATATATATATATATATATATATATATATATATATATATATATATATATATATATATATATGTGTGTGTGTGTGTGTGTGTGTGTGTATAGTACATGAAGCACTGAGATTACATTCATAAATTCGGAAAAGAGAAACTTAAGTGCTTCCCAGCAATGAGACCCAGACTCAACTTTTAGAGGTGCTTAACAAAACCTTGTTAAGGACACCTTAAGTGTTGAGATCTGGTCTCGCATAAGGAACCAACAAAGCTGTCCAATAAAGAACAGCAGAAGAAGGTAACAGTCTTAAAAACCTGTTAGAATTCTGCTATGTCACATTTACCATCACAAAGTGAGTCAGAATGAAATGTCTAGCAATTTTTAAAAGCGGGTTTATTTTGTGTCAGAGCAGCACTTTGTTCCTACCTGCTGTACCAGACTATGTAGAACGTCCCTGATCTTGCGATCATATCTCCTATTTTTGCCTTATCTCTTGTAAAGTGTTTACTTTTCTAGTAAATTACTACTAATTAGTCAGTCAGTGCCAGACATTCGTTTTCTACTTCTTATTCTTCAGAAAATGCATGTTGATGCAAAAACTTAGGTTCAATTAACTTTAAGTGAATTACAGCAACACTGAAAATCTGTCCCGGATTTTGAATCGTTTCTCCACAAGTTGATTTTTGATTTGCCCAGCATTCTTAAGGTTGAGAGGCATGTTTCTGTCTGAAAGCACTCACTAGGTACTTTACTAGCTTTCAAAGCTGGTAAAATACTGCTCTCCTACATTTTTTCATCACCTTCTGTAACTCATAGCACACTGAGTAGATAAAGCTCCATGCATTAAAAAGAATTAAAATTGGGTGTCTGATCATAATCCTCTATTATGTGCTCTCAACATGGAGATTTGCTCTTGAGGTGAATTCCTTGGTATCCACATCTCAAACACATAATAAGCAGGATGACTGGAGACTCGATCTGTCTGGCAAGTCCTGAAGTGCTTGCAACTCCAGAAGCACTGCTGTCATCTCTAGGACATTGATGTGCAACTTAGCCTCGTGTTCTTGCCATGTGCCTTGGACTGTTCTTCCCAGATAATACTCCCCCAATCTGGGAAGTGTCTATGGTCACAGTAGCAACAGGTTGTTGTGGCACAAAGGGTCTTCTGATGGTCACATGATCGGACTGAAGCCATCAAAGAAGATCTCCCTTTCATGAACCTCTTATTCTTATCTGATGGGACATAGGAAGCTCTTGTAGAGATCACTGAGCAAACAGAAGCCACTGAAGGATTCTCATGTGCATCCTGGCTAGAGGGACTAGAGTTATGGTTGATGCCATGGTTCCAAGGAGTGTTAGAACTACTTTCGCTTTTACCTTGCTCTTGGGAAGTAGGTCGACTATTTGTTGCCTGAGGACAAACTCTGTCGGACAAAAGGTGAGCCATCACGGGAACAGTGTCTAGATCTGCGCCTATGAATGCAATAAGTTGACAAGGCAACAAGGCAGATTATTGAAAAATTCACTGTTAGGCCTAATTGAGCACAGGCCATGTAAAAGTAAATGCCTGGTGGTGACAGGAGCCAGTCGTCCAGGTATGGAAACAATTGGAATCTCAGGTGTCTCAGGTGAGCTGTTAATACTGCCATGCATTTGGTGAACACTCTGGGGGCTGTAGTGAGACCAAAGGGCAGAGCTCGAAACTGGTAATGACTGGCTCCCAGCCAGAAGCGTAGATGACTCTTTGATGTTCTGTCCATCTTTATATGGTAGTACGCATCTTGGAGATCTATTGAGCACATTCAATCGTCTTTCCCTAAAAAGGGAAGAATTGACTACAGTGTCACCATTCGGAACTTGGACTTCTTTACAGATTCATTTAACTTTCTGAAATCCAAAATGGGTCTCCAGTCCCCTGTTCTTTTTGGTACTAAAAAGAATCTTGAGTAAGTTCCGAATCCTACTTGGTCTGCGGGGACTTCTTGGATAACCCTTGTTTAGCAACTTTTGAATTTCTATGGTTGCTTGTTCCCTCTGACTGGGTGGAATATCTGGGATTCTTCTGATCTGTGGAATGGGCTGGCCAAAGGGAATGGAGTAACCTCTGGATATTATACTTTGTACCCACTTGTCTCTTATGATATCTCACCAGGCTTCTGGGTACAAAGTTAGTCACCACCGGACTGCCACCAGAAAAGAGCAGGCAGGCCTCCTTTCAGGAGGGCTGATAGGGTTGGCCGCGAAAGGAATCGCAGTCTCCCTGGTTTTGCGGACCGCCCTCTGTCTCATGGGCGACATCTGACATTGTTGCCTCCCCCACTGCCCCTGGGAAAAGGTTCACCTCGTGTGTCACGAAAAACTCCCTGGGATCTTTTGAACCACATTTTCCACTCTTCTGACATTTAGGATAAGATCTTGAAGGTACTGAAAAATGTAGTCCAATGGCAGAGAGAGTTTTTCCTTCCTGCTCGCATCTGGAGTATGTGTCCTTGACTTTATGTCCAAAGAGTAAGGAACCATCAAAAGGGGCACTGGTAAAGGCAGACATGAAAGGTTCCGCAAAGTTACACAAACGCATCCAGGAGTATCTCCTAAGGAAAACTCCTGAACCCGCAGCTCTACTCGCTCCATCGGCTGCATAGGAGATCAATCTCATGGAGGAGCTGACTATGGAATTTAAGTTGGATAGTTGAGAAGATGCTTTTTCTGAGACCCCCGCAGCTAATGAACCTTGAAAAGTATCTCCTAACTCCTTCCGGAGAGCTCTTTGAAGTCTAGTAAAATGTGTGAGGTAGTTCAGCTATCTAAGGGTGAAAGTCTGTAACGAGAAAACACACTTCCCATATCTGTCCATTGTTTCAGAATCCTTATTTGGCAGATGGACAGACAAGGCTGCTGCCACCACCATAGCATCTACAAGTACACCTTTTGAAAGAAAATCCCTATCCAACAGGGCTGAAAGAAACTTATTTGGCCTCCGAGGGACTGGCACCATAGTGCCTGGTGACTCCCATGCCTTTCGACTGACCGAATCCATAATTTCATCAAATGGCGGAGACACTCAGGAGACTGAAGGTTGAGATCCGAAGGCCTTCAGGTACACTGACTCCTCATCAGAAGGGTTAATGGGTTTCCAGCCGCCTCTCTGTTTTAGGATCTCTAGGATATCTGAGAAAGAGATATCTTCAGAGGACGACTGTGGGGTCCCTTCTACTTCCTCGAGGTCAGTGTCAGAAGTGATGGACTCATCAGGGGAGTCTATATGCTTCCTCTTGCATGCTCTGTTCTGAGTGGGTTCCTCAGATGGGTAGTCTGGGGAGGTCTCAGAGAAGAGTGGTGCTCGCCTGATGGGGTTCCCTGCGGCCTGAGTCTCTGCTGTCCTGTGGTTAGGATGGTGCCGAAGCAGACACCAGTGCTTGAAGGGGAAGAATGCCAGTATCCTTGAGTAGAGCTGTAGATGGGGACATCACACTCCTCATCAGCTCGAAGGCCAACACCCCCCCCAGCTCCAAGGACACTACCGGTTCATTGGAAACAGAGGAAATCCCCGGCCACAAGGAGAATGGCTCTGAGGCCAATATAGGAGCAGAGCTCACACGCGCAGACGCACTGAGGGGCAGACTCGGAACTGTTGAAATTCGGATCCAAGAGCCCCCCCACCCCTGCAGCCAACCAGGGAACTACGGCTCTTAGACACAGGAAACTGTTCCAAAGAGTCCAGAAGGGGTCTCGGAACCGCAGGATCTACCGCAAGAGGTATCTGTCATTCCAGCCCTGAAGATCCCGCTTGGCTCGGAGGAGGAATAGTGGATGTAGTCATCTTGGGGGCTCCGAACCCAGTGGGGGTCGGAGCTGAAAACAATTTAGCCAGCATTGGCAACTTCGAAGGCCTGTGCAACACCCTGTCCACATCATCATCTGATAAGCTCCTAAAAGACCTGGATAAGAGTGTAGGGGATAGAGACCTTTGAAGAATAGGGGATCTCAAAGTCGGAGGAACTCAAGGTCGGAGACACAGGTTTTAATTCAATGGACCGGCTCCGAGAAGTCGTCTAAATTGGTTCCGAAGTCTTTGGAAACGATGGACTTGATTTGTCTGCACCAACTGTCTCCCTCGGTTCTGAAGGCAATGGAGCCGAGATCATCGATTTTCAGTCACTTTAGCAATTTTTTTTAGGAGGCTCAGAATGAGCCAAGGAAGAGAATGAAGAGGAAGGTCTCTTGGATTTTTCACTAGTAGTTGGAGACTTAGACTTTGAAGTAGACTGTAAAGTTTCATCAAAAGTAGACTTTATTAAACCTCTTAAAATCAATTTGTTTTTCCTCAAATGTTACACTCGAGACCTGAAGGAGTGACAAAAACTGCAAGATTCCTGAAGGTGAATAACCCCTTAACAGTACACGAACACACTGTGCCCATCAGTTCTAGACATTTTCTGCGAGCATTGTTGGTATTTCCTGAACCCAGAGGGCTTGGGTTCCTTATCTCTGGACTCTTTAGACATATTGTACACCAAAGGATTTTGACCAGTAATAATAATTACTGACACTATAAACACCCTAACACAAACACACAGAAAAACAAAAACTACTACAGGGGAAACATAGCTCTACCCTCCAAGTTAAACGGGTGCTAGGCCCTCTAACTTAAATGGACCTAGCTGAGCTAAAAGGAAACTCACGACAACAAACCCTCTAACTTAAACAGGTTTAGTATAAGCTCTCTAACTCAAATGAGCTAAAAGGAATACACACAAAAACTACTATTGACGAAAAAAATTCACAGGGATAGGACCGGCCTAGTAGAGAAGATGACGGTCAACAAAGAACCACCACAACAGGCGATAAAAACGCACGCGGAATACTAAAGTGAGGATAAACTGCCTAAGACTAGGATCTATAGCAACTCTAAATAATAAGATTTTGACAAAAAACAACTATCAATAGTAAAATTGAAAACACTTAGCCACGGCTAAGGAGAGAGCATCTGAACTCGTCAAGCAGCAAATGAGATCTGGGAATTACTCCAATGCAATGGGACAGGTATTCAGCCAGGAGCCAGGTGAAAGACTTCATGCTAGTGTATTTGGCCAAGTCAGAGCCGAGAATCAGCTCCGAACCCATCCAGTAAGAATGAAGGTGAGAAGGAAAACATAACATGAACATTTTCTGTTCTTGACTCGGATAAAAACTCTTAAAGCTTGCCTTTCACCTCGTATTCTCTTCTCCCTTTCTCTTTGCCTATACTTTGTCATCAACCCAAAACAGGGAAGGCAATCCCTAACCTGTAGTCCTAACTTTTGCTTCGCCCCATCAAACTCTAGTACCTTTTTCTAACAAGTTATATGTATGCTCCCAGTACTTTGCTTCCTTTGCTAATTTATTCCAGTAAATGTTAACCTTGTCTGGTATATTTTCTATAACCCTACTTGCAGAAACACAGATAGATAAAATCTCCTTTCTCCATCCCCATGCTGGCTTAGTTCTTAGAATACTTTGTGATTTTATGCATCCAAAATCTCTCCCCGTTTCTTTCTCATCCCTTTCCAGTTTGAGGTTTAACCTTCTGCTTGTGTTATGTATGAGTCTTATTTTTGTAATTCTAAAGTTTCCATCCAAATCAAGTAATCAAAAGCCACATTGTTCTATGGGAAGATAAACTTATTACAGTTAATACTTGTTCTCTTCCCCTCCCAAATAAATTACTTTAGTTCTTTACTAATAACCACCCACAACTTCTCCTCTGGTTGATAAAACTATGTTAAAATTTGTATGAGGTGACAGAGCCTCCGTGTTAACACACATAAGCTGGGCCAGGGGGTGTTGTGGAGATTGCAATGTTACCTCAAAAATATTAAGCTCGAAATCAGTGAAAATGTGCTTGAAAATTTTCAATTGTAGGTACAAAACAAAATTACTTCTTTAAAAATGCATGAATCCTGCCATATCATGATTTTTTTAAGTAAGGAGCTTACACTGAAGTAGTTCATTGTGCTCTATACTACCACAGGAGACCCAAGCTTACTTAATAATGACTTGTCACTAAGAAGTTTAGCATAGAATCTATAATTAAAAGGATAAAGTATTTCTTAAATATCAGTCTTTTAAAATGATGATTGTTTAGCAATCACTTATTTACCAGGCACTTAAATTTGGACAAAAAAAATCAGGATAGCTGGAAATGTACAAAAATTGTAAGAATATTAATTTAACTGTGTACTGTGTTTGAAGTATTTAATTTAAGCTTGTGGCAAGTTTCAGGATGAATCCATTTGGTAATTCGAAGCAGTGCTGACAGCCATCTTCCACCAATGCAGATGCAGCAACCTCAGAGACAGACAGTTTTAGGAGGTGTTTACAGGGTACACAACTCTTGTATATGGGATGTGAGGGCTTTGTCTTACTTTGAAAATACTTTATAACTATTTTGTGAATTCCATTTCAAACAACTTTTTTTCCGTTTTAAACTGGCACTAGACCACAGTGTTTTGGTAAACTGTCCTACAGCCAAGAAGTCACAGACAAGGAGGAGTCGCAGCCTGATGTTCTCCTAGAAGGATAAAGGTTCAGTGCTGGACGAGTTTGTTCCACAGAGAAAACAGCTGGCTTGTTGTTTCCAAATGAAAATGCCACTCAAATTGATGAGTGCAGCCAGCTGTGAACGTTTGCTAGTTACTTTATGATTTTGTACTTGTGAATATGAAAATATTAGCCAGAGTACAAAGCAGGAAGACCAAGAACAAAAAAAAAATTTTTTGCTCTTGCTTTATTCATTAAAGTAGTGAATATTAATTATATTCTCAAATGGATCATCTGACTCCAAAGGTGAACAGCAAATACTGTGATAGCCAGGCATAAGCTATGAAACATCGTAGATTAATACAACTACAAATGTTCTCAGGGAGACAAAAGCCAATGACTCAAGGTAGAGAGATAAGTTTATCACATGAATTCATGCTCCAAATGTTGATTTCATTTTTCACTAATTATTTTACATGTTTTTGTATCATAATCAGATTATCATTTTTAAATAATTATATGGTTGTATACCCCATGGTATTTTCACATGTTGTTTTGCTTTATTCAAAATATAATTTATGCTTCTTGTTCTACTGCGTCTTCAGCTGGACTGTACATGAAAATAGTATACTAAACTCATTCACTGACTTACCTACTCAGAAATATATGTGTACCGTCACGTATAACCTTTAAGTGCTAAAGTATCATGAAAAATGCATACATTCGTCCTAAAAGGCTGCAATATTTCAACACGACTCAAAAATAACCACTACCACAAAGCTCTTTAATAATGTACTTATGACAAGGCCTATTACACTAGAGGATTACTGGCCTCAAACAGATGCCCTACGCAGACCATCTCAAAGAACTCCAGCTTTACTACATTGCCTATCATCTACTCAGAGGTGATCTCTGCCTAACGTACAAAGCTATGTCAAACCCAGAGCTGTTGGACATGCTCCACTTAAAGAAATCCCAATCCCTCAGAGCTACACACTCTAGGGACCTAAACCTTGTCACCACAATAAACGGTACATGCCGGAGGGATAGATTCCTGTCCCCGAGACTTCCCATACTCTGGAATAAACTACCTATCTATATCAAGCAAAGCTCCTCATTAGCACTCTTCAAGAAAAATCTTGATGATTGGATGGGAAATAGGAAATTCACCCCGGGGATCATCTCTGTGGCTCTGCTCGACAGTGGCACAGGAAAATAATTTTCTTGGGTGGCAAAAGCCAGGGTACCTTTTTGGCTGGGCTTGTATAGGCCCCAGGGCCGATAGCCTAGTACCTACCTATGAACCTATAAGGACATGTTTCTATCCCCTCTTGAGCAGAGCATACTTAATGGGTCTAACTGTCCTTCTGAGGACCAGCTTACATGCCCATTTTCCCAAGCCCTACATCTCACCTCCTGCTACACTATAATCCTATGTTACTGGGACAGTCAAGGAAAAGTGAGGAATGTCATTATCACGAGGCAGCAACTGCATAGAAGAAAGCAGCAATCTTTCTTGAAAATCAGTCATATCAAAATGAATGCTTCCTCTACATCAATTTGGGGAAAACAAATATTACAAAAACAAATTTAGCATTAAAATAAAGCATTAGTGAGGTCATTTTACAATTATGGTGAAATGATGTATTTTTCTTTTTATTTTGTTTTTTAGTTTCATCTTGTCAATATCCATTAAGCATTACAGTTCTGATGCAGAACAAATTGAACTTTCTGAAGTCTCTGCTTACCTTCCAAAGATTGTATGTTTTTTGTCCAAGTATGCACAAGATCGGAATGTAATGAAGCTTACGGAGGGAAAAAAAGAAGAAATAAGGTCATTACACATTAAGGATAACAAAATGGATATATACAAATAACTTAATTTGGTTAAGACAAGTTGGTAAGCCCATCACACAATAAACAAACAGTTTTCGAACAACTAATTAAGAAAGCTACTTAACCAGAATAACTATTTTTCTGCCTTTAACAACAGTATTTACATGCCTTATCACTCCAATTTTATGGAGAAAAATAATAATTTGATAATCAAAATAAGGGAGGTTACCTCCACAAAGACACCAGTCACCAGTGGAGTCCCCGAGGGTTCTGTGCTGGGACCTCTCCTGATTGGCATCTACCTTTCTGAAGTAAACGCCAATACCAAAGGGTTCTGGCTGCCTAAGTTTGCAGATGTCTGTAAGCTAGTACTAGTCACTGAATCCACAAATGCCTTAGCCATCCAGCTAGTACATTTGTCTCAAATACATTACTTCTGTCAAAATCATGGTCTGAAATTAAATGCCAAAAAAATGTATTACAGTATCCTTTGGGATAATAGAATTACAGGATACAGCACATAGAGAAAACCTGAGATTTTCTGCTGTACCTGAGAAGCTAGAAGGAACAGATTGTATTAATTTCATGAAAGTACAAATAAGCAACTGGACTAGTATTCCACAACAGGAATTGTTAATTGAAAGGGCATATCGTTTGTACACTCCAAACATGGCTATGACAAAAAAACATGCAATCTTAACAACAGAAGGAGTTGATTCTGACAAAAGTGTGGCATAAGGACAAAGTACTAAAACTGGGAGACAGCAGAGTGTTTGTGGAGAATGATTACTTATTGTACACCAGGCAGAAGAGGAAAACATTTTATTTCATTATATAGGGTTTGTTGACAAGCAGGCAAGAGATTTAAACTGCTGTACACAGCAATCTTCAGAATATTTTTCCCTGGAGGGACAAAAACTTTTTTTGATTAAGAACATGCTAAGGAAGAAATACAAAATTTTGTCCAACAAAAAGTGAGCTGTGAAACAGGAGATTCTGCTTCTTGCTTCTCTGGTAACAAAGACCACAGACAGACTGTGCCAATGAAACCTTTCCCATTGTTTCAATGGAAAATGCTTGAGAGAGGGAAAAAGCACAGGAGTTGACTAGAAGAATCGAGAATGCACTGGAGATGAAGCAGAGAAAGGGTCTGGAGGCTGGAAATGAACAGAAATAGAAGAAAATCTGGAAATATTGGACTTTGTCAAACTTGTAGGGGACTCTAAAGTATATTATTTATTTATTTATTTATTTTTATTTTACATTTGTTAACCGGGATAGTCCGATTGGACGTGAGTTCATTTACAGCGGAGGCCCGAGGAGAAAAGCTCCAAATTCTTATACAGAAGAGATAAATGTACATTGTAGGTAATGCTCTACATTATTTAAGATTAATAATAAACATATTTATGCACACCTTATTTTGCAGTACAGCTCAACAATCACTTACATCTACAATGCACGTTTTTATATCAGCTTCCATTTATGATAAACTAGTTTCTGTGAGTATAATAGAAAACAAGCAGATAGTGGTAAAACATGATTTTACTAGTAGGAAGATATCAGCTTCCATTTATGATAAACAGGTTTCTGTGAGTATAATAGAAAACAAGCAGATATTGGTAAAAGATGATTTTACTAGTAGGAAGACAAGAGTTAAGAGTTAACCCGGAAGGGAATTACATTTTATAGTGGGAGTTCCTGAGTTTGTAGCAGATCAATAGGAAACTGCATTAATCATTCCTGCAGTGGGAGTTACTGAGTTTCATAGTACAACATCAGGGGACTGCATCTACAATTCTGTTATGCCGTTACAGGACAGTGTCCTATGTGATGCATGGGCATAACCAGGAGTTTAATAGATGTGACTTGAGAGAATTTTTGAACATATGCCATACTTCACATCACTAATGTTTGGAGACTAAAATCACTAACTTGGAAATTGACAAATGTGGGATCACAAAGCAATTATATTTGTGAAACAGGACAGAACAAGAAAATCTGGAAATATTGAACTTTGTTTGAGTCCCCTACAAGTTTAACAAAGTCCAAACATATGCCGTACTTCATGTTATTAATGTTCAGAAAAATACTCAGGAAATGGGAAGAGGAGGGAAACAGTTAACTGCAAGTAAAACTCATTTTTTCTTAACAGTGTTACTTAAGTGGTGCATGATTTTCTCTGTATGTTATAAAGTAATTTTTTTCAGTTATTACTAAGTGGAATGGAGACACTAACTGTAAATAGGTGACTCTGTTTATTCTGTTTCTTCCTCCCTTCTCTCTTTCTCTTTGCTCAGTTTTAAGAAATGCAGGGAGTGCAATGCAAAAAAAAAAAAGATCTGGTCAAAAGAGAATGACAAAAGAAAAGTTAGTGTACTTTTTCTCATTCTTACATAAGGGAATGACTGGGTTAAGGCCATTAGCTTGATATAGTAACAAGTTTTAACAGAAAGCAATTAAATGAAAAATAATATTGAATTATAAGGTCGTTTTTCTAATAACCAATCCTGTACCTGGTTCTCAAGTCAAGAGCAGACAATCTGATAAAGATAATTGCTTTGGAGAAAAAGTTTTCTGAAAGCATTCAAGTGTTTTCCCAGGTGGGGGAGCTATAAAGATAAGGCAAAACCAGACAGAACTTAATAGAATCACAGGTTCTACCATGCGACTTAGCATGGATAAACTTTCTTTCTGTTTAGCATAAGTTTGTGTGTGTGGCTCTCAATTTGGAACTTTTGTTCCTATTAGGGCGTAAAACTTCAATAGCTGAAGATGTACATAGTTTTGTGTATTAAGTTAATAGGTTTTAGGGGGTACTGGAGGTGCGTGTGTATTTTTATTGGAGGGTTTTCAATAAGACAAAAAGTTCTGACATAGGCTCAAATGGACATAAGAAACAATTGTAGAGCGGTACCTTGATACTCATCATTAATTCATTCCAGAAGGCACGAGTGAAAAAATGAGTACCAAACAAAATTTTCCCATAAGCAATAAAGTAAATTGAATTAACCCATTCCAGACCCCCAAAAATCCACATTTTATAAAGCACTATATGCATTAATGGAGTTTTATTTTACTACAGTATAAGCTCACTTTTAAACAGTATAACTTCACTAATAAACAGTATAACTCCACCCACTTTTAAACAGTACAGGGAAAGTTCACTAACAAACAGTAGAATTTTAAATTTGTATAACTTTGATGGCCTAAAGAGATAGTGGTGAGGAGGAGAGATATTATTTGGAAGGAGAGTCCCCTTCCATAAAAACTTCAGCCAGCTGCCCCTCAGGGGTTCTTTCTCATTCTGTTTTCTGTCTCTTATCACCACTGAATCCTGCTCGAGACTCACCAGGTTTAATTTTCACTAGAAAAATATCCAATAATTCTTGTTTTTGCCTGCATTTCAAGATGCCTCTAAAGTGGGAAATTGTTTGGTCATTGAACAAATTAACACTGCAGCTTGTTAGAGTTTTGTCAAGGTGATATTTTTCCACATAACTTGGCACTTGCACCCATTTTGCATACATTTCTTTGATGAATGAACTGGGGACATCCTCCCTTATCACCTCCTCAACTGAAGGCAGTTCCTCAGCCACTATCTGTTGTTGCTCTCTCTGAAGCTCCTGCAGCTTCTCTGTGGTGAGCTCTTCTTTAACCTCCTCAACTAACTCCTCCACATCATCAGCATTGACCTCCAGGCCCATGGACTGCCCTGGAGTCACAATTTCCTCCACAATACCTGTTGCCCTAAACTCAGTCTCAAAGCCTACAAAGTCCCTCTGAGTTACAGCTTCTGGTCAGAATTTCTTCCAGACATTAGGGTCCGGTGACAGACCCCCCCCCCACGACCTTATCAATAAGATTTAGGCAATGGAGGATATCAAATGTTTTTTAAAGAATTCTGTCAAGGTCAACTCTGTACCGGAGGTCACTTCAAAGCACCTCTGGAAAAGTGCATTTTTGCACAGTTTTTTTTAAATTAGAGATGACCTGCTGGTCCCCATGGGCTAGATCAGAGGAGGTATGTTAGGGGGTAAGAACTTCACAGTGAGGAAGTTAAAACTCCTCCAACAAATTGTCCTACCAAGCTTGGAGGGTGAGCAGGAGCATTGTCCAAAAACAAGCAGAGCCCTTCAGAGGCAAATCTTTCCTCCAGTAAATATTTTTTCACAGATGGGCTAAACACTTCATTTATCCACTCCGTGAAGAAATACCTGGTAACCCAAGCTTTACTATTAGCCCTCCACATCACATGCAACTGGCTTTTTATCACATTATTTTTCTTGAAAACTCATGGTTTTCAATGTGGTTGACTAGCTGAGGCTTAAGTTTTAAATCCTCACTTGCATTCCCACACAACAGAGTTTGCCTTGTCCTTCATTGGCTTATGCTCTGCTAATGCCTTCTCCTCTCGAGTGATGTAGGTCCTGTTGGGCATTTTGTTTCCAAAACAAGCCTGTCTCATCACAAATGAATACTTGTTAGGGAATAAAACCCTCAGCCTCTACATACTTCCTAATCTCTTGAACAAATGATTTAAAGTACACAAAGGAAATTCTACCAATCTCACCTTCTATCTTATCTACAAACACCCAACTTCCTAGAACAAAAATACCTCCATCTTACACTCTTAAATCAAATACAAGACTAAGCATATTATATATTTCCCATTATCATTAAGATCTAAACTCCATCCCACCTCAATACTCATATCTGGTGACATTAATCCTAATCCAGGTCCAAACTCTAACTCTTGTCCCACTCTAAACTCCTCTCCCACCTCAGCCTATCTACCCTCATCACACAAACAAACCACCTTTTATTCTATAAATATCTGAAGCATTCTCAACAAAGTCTCCCAGTTTCATGCACGGATAGCAAATTACTCTCCAGATATTATTGTAGTTACTGAAACTTGTCTTAAACCTCATAACCAAGATAAACAGATTCTCCCTCCTGGCTATAACAATCCGCCTTGATCGTACTCACAAAAAGGGAGGTGGAGTGCAGATTTACACAAACCATCTTACTATTACTTTTCATGCACAGTCTATTCCATCCTTCTCCCCTGCTGAAATGATTACAGTAAACCTTAAACTTAATAAGTATACTACCATTACTATAGTAGCCATCTACATTCCACCAGGTGATAACATTCCCCTGTTGGAAAATATTCTCTCTTACCTCTCCCTGAACATCCCAAATGAAACCATCCTTCTTGGAGACACAAATGTAAATTGGCTATCCCTCAATAACCCAGGATCCCCACACCATATAAACCTATATGGATTTACTCAGTTAATTACCAAACCAACACATATCAACAACACCTACTCCTCAGGAACCCTCCTAGATTGGATTCTTGTCTCAACCCCCTCTAAATATCACAATATCACTCCTTGAGTGACCACTCACCTATAAAAGTGCTAAGATATGCACAATATCTCCCTAAACCACACAAATATATCAGTAGACATAATCTCAAAAATTTCAACTCAGAAACATTCAATACCCTTATCTCAAGAGTTCACTAGGACTTTCTCACCCAGCTCCCCTTAGATGATGCTGTCATAGCCATCAACTCCACTTTTCTGGATATCTTAAACTCATTAGCCCCACTCCGCAAAATTAGGACAAAAGCAAAAATAACTCCCTAGTTAACTAAATCTACACAAACTCATATGACATCTAGAGACAGGTCCTGGAAAAAATGGCTACATACAAAAGATCCAGCTGACCTACAGAGATATAAAGAAAAAAGAAATTTAGTAAAAAAAAGCTTGTCAATACAGACAAAAAAGAATTCTACAAAAACCCTCCAACAACACTAAAATCTGACACAAAAAAAATTTGGCACACAATAAACCAAATACTTCAACCCGGTAACCCTACCTCACCCATCCCTTGCCCTGACAAGTCACCAGTAGAACCACTTACTTCACTGAATCCATATCCAAACTTTTTAATCCCAACAACTCTAATATAAATACACTCAAATGTCCAGTTTCCTCCTCAACTACTACGTCTATAAATACTCTCTCCCTCAAGCCTGTGGCCACTGCTCTCATCAAAACACTGCTCTCTAAATTGAAACCTCTCAGTTTCTGCTGACAACATCCCATCATACGTCCTCCAAATAGCTGCACATTGACTAGCTGTGCCCATCTCTATCATTATACATCGATCTATCTCTGAATCAAAAGTACCATCTATCTGGAAACAGCTCTATACCCTACCTATACATAAAGGAGGTAACTCCAGTGAAATCTCAAATTTTAGACCTACAGCAATCCTCTCTCCTCTGTCTAAGATACTAGAAAAATGCATGCATATACAAGTCATGCACCATCTCTCTCAGGAAAACCTACTAACTCCTACTCAACGTGGCTTTAGGCCAAAACACAGCACCATATACTGCTCTCCTGTCCTTTCTTAATACTATTTCCCTGGCGAGAGATGACCACAAACATATCTCTGGTTTCTTCCTGGATCTGTCAAAGGCCTTTGATACTGTCTCCCACCCTCTACTAAACAAACTGCCTAACCTGAATTTCTCCCCAGCTACAATAGCATGGTTTGATAGCTATCTTACTGATAGACTCCAGTCAGTGAAATGGGATACTGGTCTATCCTCTCCCCTCCTAATAAAAATGGGAGTCCCTCAAGGATCCATCCTAGGGCCATTACTTTTTAACATTTTCACCAACTTACTACATACCTCCTGCCCACACTCATCTAATATCCAATACACAGACGACTCAAAGGTGATAATAACTAACTCACCCTCTGAACTCTTATCCACTACCCAGTCTTCCTTTAATTCAATGGAAACATGGCATTCAAACAATCAACTTATCCTCAACCCAAAAAAACAAAACTACTACTCTTACTCCCAAAAAAACTCATTCACATAAGGTCCTCCTTTTCTATCTTTCCCCCTCAACAATACCCCTATAAAAGTAGAGTCCAGTACAAAACTCCTTGGTGTAACAATAGATGATCAATTAAAATTTGATCTTCACATAAATAATTGTATTAGTAAAACTCACCACAAACTAGATTTATTATACAGAAACAAAACATTTTCACACAAGAAGCCAGAGTTGCTCTTGCTCATGCTTACCTTCTTCCCTGCTTAACTTACTGCTCACAAATCCTCACTAATTTTAACTCCTCTCCTCTCACAAGACTAGAGCATACTTATAACAAAATAACTAGATTTGCTAATCAACAATCCTACAAATCCCATCACTGTCTCTCTCTCTCTCTCTCTAAAGTGCTTGAACTGGCTTGAACTGCCTCACCTCCTGCTCATACAGCAACTCCAAACCATACACACTATTCTCTGTAAGCCCTTTTATTGCCCAGCCTTACACTCTGTTATCTCCCACTATGCTCCCACAAGAAACCTACGTAGCTCCTCCCAAGACTTACTATGCGTCTATAAGCCCAAGTCTAAAGCAGGGTGCAGCCTATACAGCTACCACCCCACTACCGCATGGAACAGACTCCCCCTTGAAATTCGACCACTCACACATCTCAAACAATTTAAACTAACCTTAAAAGAATATTTTAAAGGACAATGGATCTGCCATTACTCCAACCCTCCTTGATACACTCAGCATACCATACTTCTCCTGTAACTTGGAACCCCACTACTATCCTTTACTAAATGGTCTGAATTTTCTCTATTGTTTATGATTTGTATTTCTGAATTACCTGTAAAAATGTTGAATAAGTATTTAACTGAATATTTTTTGCTGCTAAATATCTGTCTGTACATGTACCATTACTTTCTGTACTATTGCATATAATAATATTAACTAAAAACTGGAGCTTTTCTTCCAGGGCCTCTTCTGAAAAAGGGCTTTGGCTGAGTCAGGCATTCCTGGTCAACAAATGTAAAATAAAATAAATAAATAGATTAATCGGCAGCTTCTTCATTGGCACAGCTGCCTCTCCATGTTGCATTACACTATGTATGCCACTTCCCTTTTTAAAGTTTTCAAACTACCCATGACTGGCTTTAAACACTTCACTACTCTCAGCACTCATTCCAGGCTTGTTTTTCAACACATCAGTATGCAACACATTTTCTTTTTCACAAATCATGGCTTGCGAAATACTATCACCAGCTAACTGTTTTTCATTTACCTAAATCAACAACAATTTTCCACTTCCTCTAATGCACATGATCTTTGTTTGGTTACAGCTTTCACTCCTTTAGCAACGTCAAGTGCTTTGATGGCTTCTGTTTCTCATGATGGTGGAGATAGTTGTTCTTGGCATTTGGTACTGTATAGTAAGGTCAGACATGGGGATGCCATTCTCATATTTCTCAATTATCTCTTTTTTCTGCTGTATCATGGTTCTAACTTTTGTTTCTACTTAGGACCCATGATTGTACAGTACTGTACTTATTTGCACAAAGAATTGCAAGCAAACACAAGAAAGTGTACAGCAGACCTGTTCTGGAAAACGTGATGAGTACCAAGGAAATGACAGGTACCAAAAGATGATTTTTTTTCTAGTCAAAATGCAACCAACACTAAATTCGACATGTTTTGAGGCCAAGTACCAAGGTACCACTGTATAAAAGATTAACCTGCCAAAAAGCACATGCATGCAACACAAAAGCTGGAACTAGATATTTAACAAAAAAGCTGTTATACATAAAAGGTGGGAATAATAATCCCTCAAGAACATGATTCTTTCTATAATTTCTTTAAACATTAATGGTCTCAAGGATAAAAACAAAAAAGAAAGAGTCGTGAACTATATTAAAAAATGTAGAGTGCAAATAGCTATGCTACAGGAGACACACTTGGAAAGAACTGAACATGTGAATTTGATTAAGAAAGGTTTTCAGGATGGCTATTCAGCAGAATACCTGGGGCAAAGGAAGATAGGAGTACTTATTAATTGCAAGAGGAGCTCCAATAGTAACAGAAGACAAAAAAAATAATGGCAGATGTGTAGTACTAAATGGCTAGCTACTGGCATGTATTTATATACTGCTATAATGGAGCTAAAGAAAATTCTGGGAGAAATAATCAGCTTTCAGCAAGGAATATTACTTATAGGAGGGAACTGGAATTTGATTTGTAATAGTGAAGATGTGTCTGGGGGGCTCAGAAAGGGAAATATAACAAAGGAGGGTAGATTTTTAAAGAAATTTAAGAAAATATTTGGCATGGAAGATGTGAATTCAGTACTAGGAATTTGTATTGAATTTACATATTATTCTCCAAGATACAAAAACTGGGCTAGGCTAGACATAACTTACATTTCACAGGAACATGTGCATTTATTCATAGTTAGACTAGGGCTAACTACCCCTGTGGGTTTCATTTCAGCCCCAATTAATTACCATGTGAGAATCAAACCCATTCGAAGGTTTTGATATGCACCCAATAACTATTTCAGATCATATGCCAATAACAACTAAAATAAAAATACAGGGTAATGAAATAAAAATTAGACACTTGCACTTTCAACTGGTCAAGAAAGTGCACCAATGTCTCCACTTTTTAAGAAGGCTGAAAAAAGCTATTCTCTCCACCTTCTACATAGGTGCAATAGAGAGCATCCTTACTTGCAACTTAACAGTGTTCAAGTTTATTCCAACAGGGAGAGTTGACATGGCAGATGCTATTTTAGAATTAAAGTTATTTACTAGAAAATTTAATTTAGATTTACTATTCAAAGAGCAGGATGAAGTGAGTAATGGAGGCACCAAAGAAATATGTCTTAAAAGGTCTAGTTTATACAACCCACCCCTAAATCCAATAATACAAGTTTTTGAAAAATGTGTTATGGAGGACATACACAGAATGTTCTCCCATGATAAAATATTTTTTTCGAACCCCACTAAGGAGGAAAGTAAGATCTTGTCTTTATTGAAGAACGGTAGGGCCATTAGGGTGATGACGCCCGACAAGGGGGGAGGAGTCGTATTATATAATGTAGAAGATTACAACAATGTTATGACCAATTACTTAACGGTGAAACTTACTCACCAGTTTCTAAAAATCAGATTTCTATTGCTTATAGGTGGATAGATTCCTACCTGGAGGAATACCTTTTGGACAATAGGATAAGTAGAGACACAATTTTTTGAGACAGTTGAATCCCATAATCCAGAACTTTTTTGGGATTACAAAAGTACATAAATTTATAGAGAACCCCAATTTAGACAGATAGTTTCTGCTAAGGATTCTAAAACTCTCCCCTTAACAGTATTTATTGATTTATGATCGAAAGTAGTAGTATCTAATATGGCACATTTGGTGAAGGATTCATGGGAATTTTGGGGTAAATTGAAACAGAATATATGGAAAAAGGAACTTTAACCATTGAAGTGGTTGACCTTTTTTCAGTAATACCACAAACGGAAGGGTTAAAATATTTCCATGATACTTTACATCAGTTTTCCACCTTATCTTATGACACAATTTCCATTGTAGTCGAACTTATAGAGTTAGTCCTTGAAAATAATTTTATACATTTTCAAGGAGAATATTACAAACAGGTCACGGGGGTGGCTATGGGAGCAGCACGTGCTGTGGTTTATGCTAACCTGGTGATGTTAGGTTGGGAAAATGATTTTATTTTTAAAAGCCCTTATTCCAAGTGTTTACATTTATATGCCAGATTTTTGGATGACATATTTATATTGTGGGATGGGAATGAGGAAGACATTACTGGATTTGTTGATTATTTGAACCAGTGTTCAAATTATTTTAAATTCACTTTTAGTTGGAATAGGGACAGCATTAATTATTTTGAACACAAGGATATCCCATAAAGAAATAGGTTTCAAGTCAAATATATTTAGAAAAGATACATTTTGTAACAGCTATTTATATTATTCCAGTAATCACCCACATTTTCAAAAGAGAAACTTGGTTAAGGGGAAGCCATCCGCATCACCAGAATGACATATAATTATAGTGAAGTGTGGTAAGAATTAGTTAAGATGACAGAGATGTTTAAGAGAAGGCATCCCGATTACTTCATGAACATAATGATTTAGGATGTTTATAATGGCTGGGGCACCAAATTTAAACCTCTGTTAAGTACTGGATTGCATAAATCTAAAATTTAGGAAAGGGAGTTAAGGTATGAAAAAGCCTTGTAATTGAACATAAGCAATATGCTTATCCGATTTGGAGTGTAGTGGAGAACAAAAGGAAGATTTTCAAGGTGAACAAAGATTTGTATGACGTACTTGAACATGGGCCAGTATTTACATTTAAAACAAGTTAAAAATTTTAAACAAATCTTTGAGGCAAGGGTAGCTAATGTTTCTTCATTCCAAAAAAAGGACAGCCCCATGTGGCATGTGTAAACAGTGTCCCTTTAGTTTGGCGAAAGAACATTTAATTTTGGATAATGGGTTATGTAGTAGGGTTGAGTTCAGAAAAGGAAATTGCTGTACTAACAGATTGATATATTTAGCTAAATGTGAAAGGTTTTCAATCTTTTATATCAGTAACATGGAAAGAGCCCTAAAGACCAGAATGTATGCACATATACATGACAGACATGAAAAAGGATATTAGCATCCTTTTTTTAACATTCAAGTGTCTGTACTAACTTTATGAGATTCAGATGTGTTATTATAGACACCATAACACCAAATCCCAAGGGTGGTGACTGGAAAACAACTTTATTAAAGAAAGAACTGATGAGGCAGTTAAGATTAAAAGCCACTACACCCCCAGGACTTAATGAGCATGTGCTGCTTAAACTAGTCCTTAAGGAAAAGGCAGCTATGGTGTAAAATTTTTTTCTGAACACAGCTTTTTAATTAAAAATTTTATATTATTCTGTCAGTTTGAATTATTTTACTGGTGTGATGATCCTAACATTATTTAAATATTTGATTTTATTTATTGAAATATTTTATTTATGTTTTTGACAAATTAATTAGGTAAAGCAATAGTTTGGTATATTTGGATAGGGTACATTAAGGGTTAATAGTGAAGAAAAAATGTAATTGCGTGATTTTATAAAAACAGTGGAGAAATGTTAAGTGATTATCTGATGAAGTATTACTTTTTGAGACAAAAGCGCTTATCGTTGTATTAGTTTTATTTGTAATTTGTAATAAATGCAATTTGACGGTCATGCTGCTCAACGCTAGATGTCTAAATCTCAAAATGCACTCGCTCAAAGTATTCCTTAAAATGGAGAACATCGACATTTGTGCTGTAACAGAGACCTGGTTCAAGGCAGAAGAAAGCACCCCTGCACTACCAGGCTACAACTCATTCCACACCTTTCGGCCCCAGAACTTGGACCGAAGCTCCAAAGGTGGTGGTGTCTCCATATTCACAAAGAATTCACACACCTCCATACTGGTAGCCCAACATAACGCATCTGAGATACTTCAGGTGCAGCTAACATTGGGAAAGACAGCGATTCATATCATAGCCTGCAATAGGTCCCCAGCCATGTCCCAAGATTCACACTCCACATTCCTAAGCACCCTGGAGAATATTAGGGTCCAACCTAACACTCTCATACTGGGCGACTTCAACTACCTCTCCATTAACTGGGAAAACTACTCATGTACCAATACACTTGCCCAATGCTTTCTGGAATTCATTAATTCCAATGCCCTGGACCAACTGGTTCTTACCCCCACTAGAGGTAGCAACATCCTTGACCTGGTCATTACTAACATGGGTGACCATTGCTCCACACCAATAGTCAACTCCTCCCTGGTTAGATCCGATCACAAGCTAATCACTTTGGAAATTCACATCCCTCCCACCCCTCCACCCCCAACAAAGGTAACCACCATGGAAAACCTGAATTTCTAGTGCTGATATAGCCATCTGACTTGGGTGGAACACCGGAGATTCGGCTTCGGAGTGTGGGGAAAAGGCTGAAGGGAATGCAGTAACCTCTGGTGATTATTGTCTGCACCCAGGAATCCAATGCTATTGTGAGCCAGGCTGAGTGGTGCAGAGAGAATCTTCCATTGACTGCATCCAGAGGTACGCAATCAGGCCGCTGCTCAGGAGCGCTGGTAGGGTTGTCCAGAAGAAAAATCTCTGGAACCCTGGTTACGTGGACCGCCTCTGCCATGGGAAGGGTGTCTTCCAGATGAGTTCACCCCTCTGCCTCGGGGGGAATACTCACCACGTGTGTCCAGAAAAGGCCCTTGGGTCTTCTTTAACCACATCTTTCCACTCCTCTGATTCCTAGAGTAAGGTTGTTGCAGAGTGGAAAAATGCACGCCCACAGCAGAAAGGGTCTTCTCGTCCTTTTCACACCTGGCTAATATGTCTCTAACCTTTGGGCCAAACAATGAAGTAGCATCAACCAGAGCATTGACAAAGGAAGACTTAAAGGGGTCCACAAAATCACACAAGCGCATCCAGGCGCAACGCCTAATGGCAATGCCTGTACCCACTACTCTAGACGTCTCTTTGAACAATAAGCCACATAGACAAATTTGAGATTGACTTTAGGGTGGCAAGCTGAGAGGCAACCTTATCTCGAACTGCATCAGACACTGCTCCTGCAAGGGTGTCTGAAAGCTCAGTTATAGAGTCCCTTTGGAGTCTAGTGAAGTTTGCCAAAAAGTTCAAGGACCGAATAGCGAAGGTCGATAAAGCAAAGACCCGCTTCCCAAATCTGACCATTGTCTAAGACTCTCAGTTAGGAGGATGGATAGTTGAAAATCTGACCATCATCCACGACTCTCGGTTAGGAGGATGGATAGTTGAATTCTCTTTAGCGAGTTCCTTTTCATTGGCCGCCACCACCATGGCATCCACTACTAGAACCTTAGACCAATAGGGCTTATCCTCAGGTGCTGAAAGAATTTTGTCCGGTCTATGGGGAACTGTCTGTATGGTGTCAGGACCCTTCCATGCCTGCTGTATGATCAGTTTGATTAGAACGTCAGCAGGCAGGGTCACCCAAGAAGTAGATGGCTGGGCACGAAAAACTTGCAAGAAAACAGATTCCTCGGAGGATGGGTTTGAGGGCTTCCAATCACCCCTCTGTTTTAATATTTCCAGGATGTCTCCAATGGAGACATCTTCAGGGGGGTGACCTTGGGGACCCTTTCCCTTCACCATAATCTGTATCCTCAGTGACAGATTCTTCTGGAGAATCCAAGTGATTCTTCTTCCACAATCTCTTACAGGGTGGCTCCTCAGGGGGAAGATCTGAGGAGGACTCTAAAGAGAGGGGCGACCCTGCGCACTAGGGTATCTTGCTGCTCTTGTGCCCACTGTCCTGATGTAGCAGACGGTGGCAGCTGCAAACCACAGGGAACAAAAATATGTCACTCCAAAGGGGATGGTACCAACTGGAAGCCTGCTGAGGCTAGAGCTCTCTCCATAATCTGGAAGGCAGGCCCACCCAAAAAGGGATGGGAGCCTGGAAATGAGAGACAACCTCGGAACCAGGGTCACACCCTGCTCCGATGAGCTGCCCCCTAGAGCAAGAGCTGTGAGAGGACTTGAAACTGCCAAGGAACTGAGAGCTGTAGACGGCACCATAGAAAAAATTGGAGACAATCCAAGGATCCCGGAACTGGCAGCCAAATCTCAGTCCCGTGGGTGTGACTGTTCCAATGGAATCAAAGACCACAGAGTGGGATCCGGTACGGTGGTGAGATCCACCGTCAGTACTAAACCTGTTGGCACCGGGAGCATTGAAGCAATGAGGACCTGGAGAGAGGGTGAAAGAGGAATATATGTAGGAGTCGTGCGACAGTAAGCCTCTGCTCTGGGAGGGAGGGAGATCCAAATAGGGTGCCGGGAGGTCTCTGACTGCCAAGATCTGATCCACTAAACTGACTACATCCATATCTGATAGACTCCTGGAAGAAAGGATCGACATCCCTTAAGGAGATTCAGGCCTTTCCACAAAGGGACTCAGCTGTTGACCCAAGAAGGGGTCTATTGAAGGGGAATATCTAGTCAGCAATGGCTGACGCATCCTATTTTCTAAGTGGCAAATGAGATCCGAGGTATTGGGAAGACAGGCAGTAATGGGTAGAGCCTTAGCTAGAGAATTTTTGGCTGGCACGAGCTTTGTATAATGGCTGAGTCGGTTCCGAGGGTTCGGAACCAAACCCATCAATCAAGAATTAATGAAGACTGACAAAATCAGATCATAATTTAGGAAGTGAACATCACACCATCCGCACTGCAAAGTTTCTTCTTGGTTTGATCAATACTAAATGCATACAGGTGTGTGTGTGTGTGTGTGTGTTTATGTACATTTATACATACACACAGATATATATATATATATATATATATATATATATACATACACACACACACACACACACACACACTCACCCTCACACACACATACGTAAACCGTACACCCACACACAATCAGAAACATAAGGAAGGTAAAACAGGTCTTCACTTACAACTGTGACTTGTTGGTGTTGGGTCCAGAGTTTGCCATACTGAGTATTCCACGTCCACTGTGCGAAAGGTTGGGCTTGAATTCATCTTTGAATGGTTTTCCCCAATACGACTCTCCACCTGAAAAAAAAAGCATTACTTCTAAACAGATAAACAAAAAGGTGGGTTATTTAAGAAACTGAGTCAAGTGTCATGTCTTTTAGGTCACAGCTATGCCATTTGCCTACACATCTTTTTTCCACTAGAGACAGAATTGACAAATCAGATCATGAATATGAAGGGATAACTGGGTTTACTTATTTAATTTAAATTTGTTGACTGGGAGAGGAAGGACCTATCTGAGGTTCAGCCTAAGAATAAAACAACAGACAAAACTATTTACGATAGCTACAGCAGTAATTCAAAGAAGGAATATGTAAGCTTGCTGCTACCAGGTGTGATTAGATTATACATTCTTTACACTGCTTAGCACTGGCACAGTCAAACAATGTACACATACCATGTTTTACAGCTACTGGAGACGATCACAGTGGTACAGTAAAAGTTAAAGGACAAGAGACGATAGTTTAGAATGCATACAAGATATGTAAAAGGCTGAGCAGAATTTGTTTTAGTTATGCATGTACAAGATGAGTGTTTAAGGACAATTATAGCGTGCAGACAGCATAGGAAAGGAGGATTGAAGAAGCAGAGTGGGAAATATACTGGTAGGTGGACAACTAAACTTTTAGCTGTGTATTTACTAGATGGGCGTTTAAGGACAGTTATGGTGGGCAGAGAGTATGGTTAAAGAAGAGAATGAGATGGGAGGTAGCGGGGTTATAAAAGACTTAGGGTCATAATGACATATTTCTGTAGTAGTCATTAAGAAAGAATTAGAATGTAAACTGCTCCCACCCAGTTCACCAAGAACTAAACACTGATACCAAAAAACTTAAAAAGACAGCAATCTAGCACCAACCATTAAGAATCCAATTTAATAATCTGAATATGGCATCTCGGAAGAATGTGTACCCCTCTGAGATGCCGGCATCATGGACTTTGTTAAATAAGCTGTACATTTTCCTGTGTGGGAAGTCAAAACAGGGTTGTCTTCCCACAAGTAATATTATTCAGTCTAATACAACACAGCATTCACTAAATGCGCATTATTTGTTCATTTTAGAGCTGAATAAAATGCTGATCCTCCCAAACTAACAATGAAGGAATGGTCACCAATGTCTTATATGTCCACTACAGGAGCATGTTTTATATTTATGTGACATGCCACTGTCAGCAAATCACCTAAAAAGAAAAAAAAACATCAATTGTTTCCTGCTACTGTTACTACTGGTCATAGACCAAGATTTATACAATAGAAGTCACTGAAACAAAGTGGGAGGTATTAGTTTTCAGCAAACCAACAAGGATTACAATGCCAGCTACTGTGTCCCACTGCATGTCATCACTCTAAGTAACTGCATCTCCATTTTGAGCCCCTTCCCCATCAAAAACATGCACCACACTTATGATCTGTTATTAAACTGGGTCCACACCTGCTGTGTTTACACTTTCAACAAGAGAGCTTCCCTTTCATGAAAATCACCTTTCTGTCTTACATACCCACCAGTTCAGGAGGTGACCTTCAAAATCTCATATAGCAGAAATCTAATCATGAATTTATCAGCCTCATCAAACTGGGATAGCCCCCCCCCCCCAAAAAATAAAAGTATACACAGCTCTTCCTTTAACCTTTCCCTATTATACTTCCTGCCTCCTGAACTTCCCAGTAGCTGCTCTCTGCCTCATTTTCCCTACTACTGTTCCTTTCTGTTAGCATTACACTAGCTACATGCCTCCTTATATTTGTAGAAATCTAAATATGCTGTTTCCAGGCACCATGACACATTAGTTAAAGATGCTTCTTTTTTCACAATAAAGAGCTGGAAGGTTTTGTTTAACAGTATTTTAAAAAGAGGGGAGGCACCAACATCCTGGAAAAAAGCTGCAGCTGGTGTAATACCTAAAGACGGTAAAGACCCATCAGATCCAGCTTCATACAGGCCCATAGTTCATACAGCAGCTGCTGTTAAAAAAAGGGATAAAATTAGTAGGGCATATAAAATACAGCAAAATAACTATAAGAACCAATCACAGGAAGTCAGAAAAGATTGAGAAAAAAGATCAGATAAGCAATTGACAAAGAAACAATGGGATGGATTTATACAGGGAATGCTCCCAAATAGCGACAAAATCTAGAAACTTCATGATTTATGCCTGAAGTGTTTGCACTGATACTTTTATAACCCAAGCAGACTCCACGTTTTCCCTCAAGTAGGTGACAACTGTTGGAGGTGCAACTAAGATGAAAGAGGTACCTGGGAGCTTATGTTCTCGGGAATGTAATGAGTTGGCAGACTTTAAAAATTCCCTACAAAATACAGTCAGGAATAATGGGCGAGAACATGAGTGCAAACAAGGAAATGATTTTTGTGAGCTGAGATCTGAATGCCTAGATATATAGTAAGGCCTTGTTAAGTTTAATTCTGGTGGCTGCCAAAACAGCAATTACTAGAAAATGGAAATCAAAATATAAACATACTATATTTGAAGTACTGAATACTGTAAAAGAGATAAAGGAACAGGAAGAGGGATCTTTAGAAAAGGACAGAGGTAAAATTACATAGAAAAAAATGGAAATTGTGAGAATACATGGAGAACAATGTTTTGGAGGAGGAATGAGGTTTAAGAGAAGGCACAAAATGAACGATTTATGCAATGTTGCTTTGATTATATGGTGTAAAACAATATATGTGATGCATAAAATTTGTAAATCTGAACTTAATATGGTTTAAATGCTTTTATATAAATGTTAAGTTTGCCTATGTCACAAATGTGTCGTCTTCTCAATCTGCAGTTTTGTTTCACAGTGATGTGTTGTTAAACAGGCATGGATATATTAGCCTGTGAAATAACTATCCTCATTGTAGCATATTACTACAGCCATTAACAGTTTGACAAATGGAAAGTTTCTAGCCATCCTAACAGGAACATTTTACACTATAAATATATACTAGACAGTTACATATTTGATTATAAAGAACACTACATCCTGTTAAAATCTGATTCACCTAGCCTCCATTTGCCTTCTGTATGATACTGAACAAGTCACTTAAAGTACAGTTTTGTACCTACCATAAATGTAGATGTCCGATAGGTATGCATCTGCAGTCATAACATATGGGTTGTCCTGCCTCAGGCAGCCCTTCGGTCGGCCGGATTCCAAAGTCTGGGTCTGGCCTCGGCTGATGTCGCACCTTCCCCGATGTCAGAGCGTCTGGGGTATAAAAGCATCAGCCGACGCCATTTTCCTCAGTTTTTCTTGCCCCAGATGCCAGATGCCCTCTAGGAAGGCTAAATTTGGATAAATGCAATAGAATTCCAAACATTTGCAAAATTATATATATATATATATATATACATGTATATACAAACAAATACACCATAATAGATTCCCCCAGTTAGCTGAAAGAGGGGTAAACACCCTAGGAATACCACAGAGGGGTAGAAGGGAGGGTAAACCTGACTGCAGATGCATACCTATCGGACATCTACATTTATGGTAGGTACAAAACTGTACTATGTCCTTCAAGGATGCATCTGCAGTCATAACATATGGGTAGAATACCATAGCTAATCTGGGGGAGGAGGTACTAAGAAAAAAATGGTGTAGTTAAGATCCCCTGCAGGACTGCAGTAGCAAAGCCTGCTCTGGATCTGGAGTATAAAGGTAGATTGTAATGTTTGGTAAATGTATGCACGGAGCTCCAAGTAGCAGCTTCTAAAATGTCCTTGGTAGCCACCCCTCGTAGGAAGGCTGTAGTGGTGGCCGTGGCCCTTGTGGAATGAGGCCTGATGTTTGTAGGAACTGACTTTCCATGAAAGGAGTAACAAAATCGAATGCAATTTCCTATCCATTTTGAAATTGTCTGTTTGGAAATTGCTTTTCCTTGCACCCCAGCAGCATATGCTACAAATAGTTGGTCAGTTTTTCTGCTACTTTTAGTTCTGTCCAAGTAGTAGCGTAGTTGTCTGTGTATATCCAGGGTGTGCAGAAGTTTTTCCTTCTATTCTGTGGATTTGGGAAGAACGTAGGCAAGTGAATAGCTTGGTTCAAGGATACCCTAGATACCACCTTTGGCATAAAAGTAGGATTAGTTCTTAGTGTAATTCTGTCCTGATGGAAGATAAGAAATGGCTGTACTGCCATTAATGCTTGTAACTCAGATACTCTTCTTGCTGAAGTTATTGCCAGAAGGAATGCAGTTTTCCAAGACAGAAACTGTAGATCCGCTGATGCTGCTGGTTCAAAGGGAGGAAGTGTTAGTTTCTCCAAGACAAAGTTGAGATCCCAAGCAGGTAAAGGGGGTTTTCTTGGAGGCTTGATATTTTTGATCCCTCTCAGAAATTGCTTGAGGAGAGGGTGTGAGAAGATAGGTGGATCCACATTGTATTCTGCTGAAATTGCTGAGGCATGAATCTTAATGGAAGAATAGGAAAGGCCATTGTGGAACAGTTCTGCTAAGTATTCCAGAATATGTGTCATGCTTGCCACTGTCACATCTAAGCCTTCTGATGTGTTCCAAATGAAAAATCTTTTCCATTTAGCTGAGTATGTCTTCCTTGTGGAAGGCCGGCGAGCTTCCATGATAATGTCCTTCACTCTCTGTGATAAAACATTTTGTTTTGGATTTAAGGGATTTTCCAGGCAGTTAGCTGCAATGTTTTTAAGTTGGGATGCATGATCTTGAAATTGTTCTGCGTCAGAAGAAGAGGCCATAGGGAGAGAGGCCATGGTTTTGCCTGTGACATGCTCCTCAATAGTGGATACCAGTGTTGCCTTGGCCAGTCTGGAGCTATCAGAATCACTCTTGGCTGTTCCTCCCTGATCTTCAGTAGAACCTTGTACATTAAAGGAAGAGGTGGGAAGGCCTATACTTTTAGAGCTTTCCAGCTGAAAGAGAGAGAGTCCACCCTCCATGCTTGTGGGTGGTATGTCCTTGAGCAGAATGTCTTCAGTTGATGGTTGAGGGGGCAGGCGAACAGATCTATCTCCGGCGTTCCCCATGCCTTTGTTATGAGTTGGAAGATGTCTGGGTGCAGCATCCATTCGTGTGCATCCATGGTAGTTCTGCTTAAGCTGTCTGCCAGTGTATTTTCCTTTCCTGGCACGAACTGGGACTGCAGTTGGATATTGAGTTTCAGGCATAGCTCCCATAGATTCATAGCCAGCCGGCATAGAGGGTAGGAGTGTGTGCCTCCCTGCTTGTTTATGTACCACATGACCGTGGTGTTGTCTGTCCTTATTAACAGGTGGCCTTGATGGAGAAAGGGTTTGAAAGCCTCGATTGCATGCATCACTGCCAGCATTTCCTTTTGGTTTATGTGCATGTGTAGCTGTCCTTGAGACCATAGGCCTTGGATACATTTGCCCTCCATGTGTGCTCCCCATCCTCGGTCTGAAGCGTCCGTGGTGATGGTTTGTTTTGTTTTTGGTTTGTTGAAAGGCAACCCTCCGTTGGACTGGCAGGCCTGAGCCCACCACAGGAATTCCTTTTGAAGGCAAGGAATGATTGGTATCAAGGTTTCCAAACTGTGATTGTGCTGAGACCATACACTCCTTAGATACCATTGTAATTTTCTCATATGCAGCCTGGCCTGTGGTATCAGAATAATGCAGGATGCCATGTAACCCAGGGCCTGCAGGATTTTCCTTGTAGTAAGCTGAGCTTGTCTTGTCAGATTCATGAAGTAATCCGGAAGTTGTTTTTGTTTTTCTTCTGTGAGTAAGGCCATTTGGGTGGTTGTGTCTAGATCCGCACCCAGAAAGGTTATCCTTTGGGATGGAACCAGTCTTGATTTTTGGATGTTGACCGTGTATCCCAATGCCTGTAGTAGGCAGATGGCATAGGCAAAGTCTTTTATCAAATTTACCTTGTTGTCCGCTTGTATAAGGCAGTCGTCCAGATAAGGGTAGATTTGAATCCCCTGAAGTCTGCAGTGTGCAATTACTGATGCCAGGCATTTCGTGAATACTCTGGGCACAGTAGATAAGCCAAAGGGCAATGCTGAGAATTGATAATGCTCTGATCCTGCAAGAAATCTGAGGTGTCTTCTGCAGTTTGGTCAAATAGGGACGTGCAGGTATGCCTCCTTGAGATCTAGAGTCACCAGCCAAGACTCCTTGCCCAACATGGGAAGAAGTTGCTGTAGGGTCAGCATCTTGAATTTTGGCACAATGAGGTAAGTATTCAGTGCGGACAGATCGAGAATAGGCCTCCATTGATTTTCTTTTCTTGGTACAAGGAATAGTCTGGAGTAAAATCCTTGGCCTTGTTCTGAAAGTGGCACCTTTTCTATAGCTGTTATTTGAAGCAAGTTGTTGATCTGCTTTAAAGCCTCTGTCCTCTGATTTGGTGGTAGGTTTGGCATTCCGTTTCTTTTTGGCAAAGTGTGGAAGTGGAACCTGTATCCTTTGTCTATTATTTGCAGTGTCCATGTGTCCCTTGTAACATAATGCCAATTTCTTGAGAATAAAGCAAGCTTTCCGCCCAAGGGTGATTCTAGTTGAGCCCTGGTGGGCGGATTCAGAGTAAAGTCATTGAGCCTGTCCTGGGGTAGTAGTTGTTGTTGCTGCTGTTGCACAACCTCTCTGGTTGGCAGGCTGCCACTGACGGCCTCTGTAAGAGCCCCTAGATTGGCCTCTGCCTCTGGGGCGTCTGTTCCTGCCTCTCTGGGCTCTGTCCGAGTCTGGAAAGGACCAATTCTTAGTAGGCCAGTTTCTGCTGAATCTCGGTGGTTGTACTTGTAGGAAATCCTTAACTGTTTGCACAGATTTTGCCTTTTCTTCATACTTTTTTAAGACCTCCTGAGCAGAGGAGCCAAATAAATTTTGTTTCTCCATTGAAGCATCCAGGAGTTTAGTTTTAACATGGTCTGGCAAAGATTGTTCCTTCAGCCAGGCATGCCTATGAATAACTGCCCCAGTCATAGCTGACCTAAATGAAGCCTCCAATGCATCATAACCACACTTTAAGAAATGATTACTAACCTGCTGTGAGTTGTGTACCAAATCCTGAAGGGATTTACGGTCAAGGGGCTCAGGAGAAGAAAGCTTCTTGTTCAGTTCATCTAACAAATACTCTTGATACTGTATCATATGAAATTGACAATTTAGTGCCCTGACTGAAAGAGTTGCAGAAGTATATACCTTCTTTCCCCATCTCTCTAAAGCTCTAGACTCTCTTTCAGAAGGTAGAGGATTTTTGGCAGTGGCAGCCGCAACCCCTTTAGGGCCCAGAGTAATAGTTTCTGGGTCTGCAGAATGGGCTTTATACAGATGGAAATGAGAATCCGGGACCCTGTAGTATCTATCAGGTTTGGCAGGGGCCGGGGGGAGAGTATCAGGGGCTGTACTGACATCATTGTACACATCATCAATTACATTCAAAACAGGAGGTATAGCTAAGGGCCTATGCTGAGGCAAATGTAAAAAGGTCCTTAATCTTTTTCTAGAATCAGAGAATTCCTGACCTTGCCATTGAAAATGCTCTCTCATGGAGTGTAGAGTCTCACCAAAGGAAAACTCTTCAGGAGGGGAGGCCGAAGGGATAGATTCTTCAGCATCAGAATCCTCATAGGGCGAAAAAGCCTCCTCCTGGTGGTCTGACAACTCAGAAAGTACAGTTTTGTACCTACCATAAATGTAGATGTTCGAAGATCCACATTGCTGCAGCCCTTACACTTGGGTAGTCCGCTGTCCTCGGTCGGCCCGAATATCAAAGTATAAGGCTGACGTCGGTCAAGGCGCATTTGACTGACATCAGGACGTCAGGGTACAAATGCGCATGACCGACGTCATATCCCCAGTCTTTTCTTGCCCCAGATGTCAGAAGACCCTAAAAATAAAGGTCAAAACCAAAAGACAGCAAACAAACAACCAACCACCCTTGCACTAATTATATGTACAATATATACAATATACACAATATTTACAACCCAACCCACACAACCACCTCTAACTACAGAGGGAAGGAGGGAGGTAAATTGGACTGCAGCAATGTGGATCTTGAACATCTACATTTATGGTAGGTACAAAACTGTACTATGTTCTTCATCTCACATTGCTGCAGTCCTTACACTTGGGTAGAATCCCAAAGCAGAGGTAAGGGAGGATGGCCAAACTACAAGGAAGCAGGAGCTGCCAAAATGCCCTGCAAAACAGCAGTGGCAAAACCAGCCCTGGATTTAGAGTAAAGTGGCAGGTGATAATGCCTAGAAAAAGTATGCACTGAACTCCAAGTAGCTGCCTCCAAAATATCCTTGGTTGCCACTTCCCTCAAAAAGGCTGTCGAAGTGGCAGTAGCCCTAGTGGAATGAGGCCTAATTCCAGCTGGAATCTCCTTGCCATGATGGGAATAACAGAAAGCAATGCAAAACCCAATCCACTTAGAAATAGTTTGTTTTGACACAGGCTTGCCCTGAGAACTCAAAGCAAAAGAAACAAACAACTGCTGAGACTGCCTGAACCCTTTAGTTCTGTCCAAATAATATCGCAACTGCCTGTGTACATCTAAAGTGTGCAAAATCTTTTCCCCTTTATTTTGGGGATTTGCATAAAAAGTAGGCAAATGAATAGTTTGGTTTAAAGCCACACTTGAAACCACCTTAGGCATAAAGGAAGGATTAGTGCAAAGATACCCTATCCTTATGGAAAATCAAGAAAGGCTCAACCGCCATAAGGGCCTGTAATTCAGAAACCCTTCTTGCAGAGGTAATGGCCAACAAAAAGGCAGTCTTCCATGATACATATTTCAACTCAGAAGTAGCTGCAGGCTCAAAAGGTTGTAGAGTGAGTTTCTCCAACACAAAATTGAGATCCCAAGCAGGAGTAGGAGCTCTACGTGGGGGTCTGATATTCTTTGCCCCTCTAAGAAATTGCTTGAACAAAGGATGAGAAAACAATGGAGGGTCACATTCATAGTGAGCTGAAATTGCTGCAGCATGAACCTTAATAGAAGAGAAGAACAAACCTTTGTCCAGTAACTCAGTAAGATATTGAAGAGCCACACTTAAATTAGGCTCAGAAACATCAAAATCCTTTGCTGCACTCCAAAATAAAAATCTCTTCCATTTATCTGCGTACACTTTCCTTGTACTAGGCCTTCTAGCTTCCAAAATCACATTCAAAACTTGTTGTGGAAGTTGAGACCCTCTATGGTTCAAAACAGAATATGCCAGGCTGTTAGGTGAAGAGAGTGAAGTTTGACACTGAGCAAATGGCTGTCCTCCTGTGACAACAGGTGTGGAGTCGAAGGCAAAGGCCATGGAGGCTTCCGTACCAGACTTCTCAGTAATGGGTACCAGTGCTGTCGAGGCCAATCTGGAGCTATTAAAATCATCCTTGGCTTGTCCTGTCTGACCTTTAGAAGTACCTTTGGGAGGAGAGGCAGAGGTGGAAAGGCATACACATGAAGATTGCTCCAATTGAAAGAAAGAGCATCCACTTTCCAAGCTGTGGGATGAAACCTTTTAGTGCAAAACTTTGGCAGCTGATGGTTTAGTGGAGAAGCGAACAGATCTATGTCTGGAGTTCCCATGACACTGTCAATTTCTGAAATACATGAGGATCCAATTTCCACTCGTGGGGATCCATAATTTGTCTGCTCAACACATCTGCTAAGGAGTTCTGTGCTCCTGGCAGAAACCTTGCCTGAAGATTGAGCTGTAAACTGAGAGCAGTCTCCCACAAAATCATTGCTTGCCTGCATAGAGGATAAGAATGTGTTCCCCTTGCTTGTTGATGTACCACATGACAGTTGTGTTGTCTGTTAGAATCAACACCTGCCCTGGAAGAAGTAAATCCTTGAAAGCTATTAATGCAAACTGGACTGCTAACATCTCCTTCAGGTTGATATGTAGATGTTGTAGTCTGGCAGGCCACTTGTCTTGTATCCACTTTCCATTTAGATGAACTCCCCAAGCTTTGTCTGAGGCATCTGTTGTTAAAATCTGACTCGCCTCTGGCCGGGTCACAGAGAGTCCCTTGTTTAGGTGACATTCCTGAGCCCACCACAAAAATTCCTTTTGAATGCAAGGTATTATTTGAATGACAGTGTCCAGATCCTGGCAGTGCTGTGTCCATACACTTTTGAGATACCATTGCAGCTTCCTCATATGCAGTTTGGCATTGGGAAGCACCAGAATACAAGATGCCATGAACCCTAAGGCTTGAAGGACTGTCCTTGCAGTCAGCCCGGACTGATGAGATAGTTGATGGAAGTAAAGGGTAAGACTCTTTTGTTTGTCCGGGGTTAAAAAGGCCATCTGGGATGCTGTATTCAGTCTTACACCCAGAAAGCACATGTCCTGAGAGGGTACTAGACTGGACTTTATTTCGTTCACAGAATACCCCAGGCATCTTAGCACTGCTATCACATATTCCAAATGATGAAGAAGCTCTTCCCTTCCTTGAGCCAGAATCAGGCAGTCGTCCAAATAAGGATAGATCTGTATTCCTTTTAACCTGAAGAAAGCTATCACTGGAGCCAGAACTTTCGTGAACACTCTGGGCGCAGTATATAAGCCAAAGGGCAATGCAGAGAACTGATAGTGAGAAGTCCCAGCTCGAAAACACAGATACTTCCTGCAACTTAGTCTGATAGGAACATGAAGGTAAGCCTCCTTGAGATCCAAAGTTACCATCCAATGATCTTTGCCCAGCAGAGGTAAAAGCTGTTGTAACGTCAACATTTTGAACTTGGGAATGTCCAGATAAGTGTTGAGGATAGATAAATCCAAAATTGGTCTCCACGTGTTCCCCTTCTTTGGTACTAGGAACAGGCGAGAATAAAATCCTAGGCCCACTTCTGGCATAGGGACCGGCTGTATGGCCCTAGTTGAAGTAACAGAGAAATTTGCTTGTGAGCCTCTATTCTTTGTTGAGGAGGAACGTCTGGCATGCCTCTGAAAGGAGGCAAGGTATGGAAATAAAACCTGTAACCTTGGTGTATGATATCCAATACCCATCTGTCTTGGGTAATTAAACTCCAATTTTCTTTGAAAAGTGCCAACCTTCCTCCCAAAGGTGCTGCCAGACGAGAAGGCTCTGGCAGCTGAAAAGGTAGGTCATTGGGTCTGTTTACGAAAGGACTGACCCCTGCCCTCACCTGAAGACTGTGCAGGAGAACTCCCTGTTCTAGGCCTGAAAGAGCCCTGAGCTCTGCTCCTACCACGTCTAGATCTACCCCTAGACTGGGAATCATAAGAAGGATACGTCCACCCTTTAGCAGGCCAATTTCTACTAAACTTTGGAGGCTGAACCTGCAAAAAATCTTTAACAGTCTGCATAGACTTAGCCTTGTCTTCCATTTTCTTTAAAACTGCCTCAACAGGAGAACCAAACAACACGTCAGATTGTAAAGGAGCATCTAAAATTAGAAGTTATGTACCTACCATAACGTTCCATGTTAGTTGTCTTCTCTCGCCTTCTTTCTTGCTGGATGGGTTCGGAGCCGATCCTCGGCTCCGACTCGGCACTTGCTTTAGCTCGAGAACTCCTTTTACCAGCTCGAGGCAACCCTATATCCCATGATGCAAGGCGGAACTACCTCAGATCTCGTTTGGCAGATAACTAACCCTGCTAAAGACTTATCCTAATAAAATTAGGAACCATGGTTCCTAAAAGAAGTCCTCATAACAATGCTCCAGAGGAAGCAATCTAATAGGAACTCTCCAAGATCTGTCCAGGCCAGCGGGAAGGAGGGAGGGACGCAAGAAAGAAGGCGAGAGAAGACAACTAACATGGAACGTTATGGTAGGTACATAACTTCTAAATGTTAAGTTGTCAATCTCGCCTTCATTCTTGCTGGATGGGACCGCCCCTAGCACCTGTATCCCGGGTGGCTCAATGGAACAGACTCTTGAGAACAGTGGAACCAAAACTGGCCCTATCTCTGGAGGCCAAATCCAACTTGTAATGAGACACAAAGGTATGAGGCGTGGCCAAGTAGCTGCTGCACAAATAGTGTCAATGGGAAGTCTATCCTGAAAGGCTACAGAAGTGGATAGACTCCTGGTCGAATGTGCTTTTGGCTTAGAAGATAGTTGTTTGCCCCTTAGAGAGTACACATAGGAAATGGTGGAAGTCAACCATCTAGATAAGGTCACTTTAGATACTGGAAGACCTAACCTGTTTTCTGCATAGGAGACAAACAATTGGTCTGATTTTCTAATTTGTTTAGTCCTATGTAAGTAGTACCTGAGCTGACGATGAACATCCAAAAATGCAGCTTCTGTTCAGCTCTGTCAGAATAGTTAGGAAAGAAAACTGGTAGATCAATAGATTGGTTAATATTGGCTTGAGATACAACCTTGGGAAGAAAGGATGGGTTAGTTCTGAGCGAAACCCTATCCTTATGAAACACCAGATAAGGTGAACGAATACAGAGGGCCTGAATCTCAGAAACTCTTCTTGCAGAAGTAACAGCCAGCAAAAATATAGTTTTCCACGTCAACAACTTTAAAGAACACGTAGCAGACGGTTCGAAAGGAGGTAGAATTAGGGATGCTAACATTAAGTTTAGATCCCATTGCGAGGAGGATGTTTCACAGGCGGTTTTAGGAGAAAAACTCCTCTTAAAAAGGCTTTGCATAACCTATGAGACATGATGTTATTGTCCTGCAAGCCAACATGAAATTTGGAAATAGCAGCCAGTTGTACTTTGACTGTAGATGATGAAGATCCCGTATGAAAGACCTCCGCCAGGACATCCAAAACAGAATGTATAGGTGCGATGAAAGGGTCAGTATTTCTGGCGTTTGCCCAAATAAAAAAACGCCGCCACTTGCTAGCATAAACAGTTCTAGTGAACGACTTTAAAGAAGACACTAAAATGTCTCTGACTGAGTCAGAAATCATTGGTAGCCTGGCTAGGGAAGGAAGTGGAGCAACCAAGCAGTGAGGTTGAGAGAATGAATGGCCCGGTGCTGCTGACCCGACTGGTGGATCAAAAGATCCGGAACTGGGTCCAGATGCCAGGGCTGCACCAGAAGGTGATGATGTAGAGACGGAAACCAAATTTGTCGAGGCCAATATGGAGCAATGAGGATCAATTTGGCTCTCAAAACGGTGGCTTTCTGAATGACTTGTGGAATCAATGGAAAGGGAGGAAAAGCATAAAGAAGTCCCCGAGGCCAATCCTGGGTTAGAGAGTTTCTCAAGGGTTGGCCTGGAAGAGGAAATAGTGTGAAGTAATCTGGGCACTTGCTGTTTTGAGGGCTAGCGAAAAGATCGCAACAAGGGGTGCCCCACTTCAGAAATATCTGATCCACTACAGACTGATTGAGAGACCACTCGTGAGGCATCAGAATAGATCTGCTCAGCCTGTCCGCCAATAGGTTGGACCTGCCGGGGATGTGCGTTGCTATCAGAAACCGCTGAGAAGAGATCGCCCATTGCCAAAGTCTGAGAGCTTCTCGACATAAGGGATAGGACCTGGTTCCGCCCTGTTTGTTGATGTACCAGACCACGGACATGTTGTCCGTCTGTACTGCAATAGTCCCTGTGGGAAGAAAGTCGCCGAGGGCTTGCAACGTTAAAAGCACTGCTCTCATCTCCAGGACATTTATGTGCAGGTGGTATTCTATGGGTTGCCACGTCCGTGGACCATCCTGCCCTGATAATGCCCCCACCCGATCAGAGAGGCATCCGTGGTGACTGTGGCAACTGGAGGAGGGGAACAAAGGGTCGGCCCTGATGAAGAAGAGGGGAAGATATCCACCATCGTAGATGAGCCCTGCAAGACTGTGTCACTAAGATCTCGTGTCTCATGGGCAGATCGTGGTACGACCACTGCGTGAACAACATCCACTGCAGGAGACGCATGTGGAAGCGAGCCAGTGGAAGAAGAACAATGGCTGCAGCCATTAGGCCTAGAACTTTCAAGACAAACCTGGCTTTGACCTTGTTGCTTTGTAACAGAAGCTGAACAAATTTCTGGATGTCCAGAATCCTTTGATCTGTTAGCCTGGCTAACATTTTGACGGTATCTAACTCTGCGCCTATAAAGGTGACAGATTGGCAAGGCAGCAAAGAGGATTTTTCGAAATTTACCGAAATTCCTAGACTCTTGCAAAGCTGTAGGGTGTAGTCTCTGGACCGAAGAAGCTGATGCTTGGAGGTGGCGGAGAGGAGCCAGTCGTCCAAATAAGGAAACACCTGGAATCCTCGACGTCTCAGGTGAGCTGTGACCACTGCCATGCATTTGGTGAACACTCTGGGGGCTGAAGTGAGGCCAAAGGGCAGTGCTCTGAATTGGTAATGACTGGCTCCCAGCCGAAAGCGGAGAAACCTTCTGGAGCGTCTGTGAATCTTTATGTGATAGTACGCATCCTGAAGGTCTATCGAGCACATCCAGTTGTCCTTGCCCAGAAAGGGCAGAATGGATTGCAGCGTGACCATCCGAATCTTGCCTTTTGATAGACTTGTTTAGTCTGCTTAGGTCTAGTATCGGTCTCCAATCTCCCGTCCTTTTGGGGACCAAAAGAATCTTGAGTAGAAGCCGGATCCTACTTGGTCTGCCGGCACTGTTTGGATGGCTCTTTTTTCCAGGAGTTTTGAAACTTCCTGTCTTGCCAAATCCCTTTGACCGGGTGAGATGTCTGGAAGGGATTGTAGAGGTACGGGAAACCTTTCGAAGGGGATTTTGTAACCCTCGGATATGATCAACTGTACCCACTTCTCTTGTGATAGGGATTGCCAGGCTACTGGGTACAGCGAAATTCTTCCCCCGACTGCCTCCAAGGGTGGACAGTCGGGCAACACCTCAGGGATGCTGAAAAGGCTTCTCGGGAAGAGACTCCCTGTTGCCCTGGTTCTGCGGACCCCCCCTGCCTCTAGGGCGGCGTCTATTATTGTTACCCCCTCTGCCCCTGGGGGTAAACTGACCACGTGTGTCCGGTGTAGCTCCTTGGGCTTTACGGAACCACATCTTCCCCCCCTTCTGACCCTTGGGATATGGTCTAGAAGGAGTGGAAAACTGGACTCCAACGGCAGAAAGAGTTTTACCGTCCTGTTCACATCTGGTCAAAGTATCCTTCACCTGAGGTCCGAACAAAGCCGAACCGTCAAAGGGGGTGTTGGTGAAGGACGCCTTAAAGGGGTCCGCAAAATTACACAGCCGCATCCAGGCTTGGCGTCTAAGAGCAACACCTGTGCCTTGCCCTGCTGCTCCATCGGCTGCATAAGATATGAGCCGCATGGAGGAGTTAGATATAGAATTCAGGATAGCAAGCTGAGAGGCAATCTTTTCCTGAGCCCCAGCAGCTGAAGGATCCTGGACTACTTCTCCCAGTTCCTTGAGAATATCTCATTGAAGCCTGGTGAAGTGACAAAGGTAATTCAGCGAACGCATAGCAAAGGTCGCTGAAGAAAACATCCGCTTTCCATACCTGTCCATGGTCCTAGAATCCTTATTAGGAGGATGGACAGGTACTGAAGGATCCGCCAGTTCCTTCTTAGTGGCCGCCACCACCATAGCATCCACAGAGACACCTTTGGACAGGAACTGTTTGTCCGAAGGGGCTGTGATGAACTTGGATGGTCTCCTGGGGACAGGTTCCACAGAATCTGGAGCCGCCCACGCCTTTCGAGCCACTACCTGCATGAGTGGGTCGAAAGGCGGAGACACCCAGGAGGTGGAGGGTCGGGATCCAAAAGCCTCCAGGTATACCGACTCATCCTCGGAGGGGTCAATGGAGGGCCAATTCCCCCTCTGTTTGAGGAGCTCAAGGATGTCTGAAAATGAGACATCCTCAGAGGGGGACCGTGGGGAACCCTCCGACTCATCTAAGTCGGTATCAGATGTAGTAGACTCAGGGAGTCTGTGTGTTTCCTCTTACCGTCCTCTTCCGAGGGGTTCCCCTGCAGGGTCAGGAGAAACCTCGGAAGAGGAGGAAATTCCCAGTGGGGAAACCTGGGGCGATGGATCCCTTGGCCTGAGAGCAAGAGGCTGGCAAGAGGCATCTGCAGGCACTGATGAGGGAGGAGCTAGAGGGATAGACCGTTGACCAGGCTCAGAGGCCAGGACACTCCTCATCACCTCAAAGGCTCCTCTCCCGGGAGACCTGAACACACCCGCTCGAAGAAACAGGAATGGTCGGCTCCAAGGAGAGAGAGGCTCCGAGGCCGATGTCGGGCCGAGCTTACCAAAGCAGAAGCCCGAGAGGGAGGCGGGTCGGACAAGGGTCCGATGCCACTAGCCCCTCGAGCCGACAGTGGAAACCGGCGACGGATCCCTCCAAGGAAGGTCTCAAGGAGGAGATCGGAGCTGAGGATGACGGAGCCGAAGGATGTATCGGCTCCGGCATCGAAACAGTCGCTGTCCCAAGAAGCTCCGGCTCCGAACTCTGGTGTGGAGTCGGAGGAGGAATCTCAAGAATCGGGCTATAGCCAAGTCTGTTGAGACGGGCGCCGGATCATTGGGGCCAGTGCCTGAGATTTCAACAGCCTGCTTACCACCCTCTCCATCGTGGTCAGACAGCCTGGAAGATCTCAAGATCGGCTCCGATGGCTCCGCTCTGACAAAAGAGGAGACCCGGAGCCGAGTGAATACTTAGTATCGAAGGGACCGGGATCTCTTACGGGCCGGAGCCATCGGAGCCGAAGTCCCTTGAACCCCAGATGGAGCCGAGGATCTCGCTCCGATGCTGATAAAGTGTCGGCTCCAGCCCGAGCCGACAAGGCAACAGTAGTCAGGGGATCGGGGCCGGCCGGCACCCTACCCACTACTCTTGCAGAAGAAGTATGGGCCCCAGCCGATGTCGGCCCGACGGAGCCGGAGCCACCGGAGGAGGCTTGGACACTGTAGCCTGAGCCTTCGGTGGCTTAAGAGGTCTTCCTGCCCCTGGCTTAGGAGGAGAACCTTCAGGTTTTAATAAACCTCGGAGGATCAATTTGTTCCTCCTTTCCTGCAGGACTCTCTGGCTAAAGGCATGATACAACGCACAGGAGTCCTGCAGGTGCAAAGGCCCCAGGCAATACACACAAGAAGTGTGACCGTCTGTCAGGGACATTTTCTGACAGCACTGGTCACACTTCTTGAAGCCTGAGACCTTGCCTTCCCTAGACATCCTAAAAGGATATACACAAACAGTCCCCACAAACACACAACTTAATCCCTACACAGACACACAGGAAGGGAATAATTTGGGGAACTAGGCCTGACTAAAAATTTTAAACTGAAAAAACTATTTTAAAAGTTTAAAAGGAAGGGAATAGGGTGGGCTGTACTAAATACAGGCTAACCTAACACTGAAGGGAAAATTAAACCCCTAACAAAACTTTTTCTTCTTTAACAAGAAAAAAAAAAAAAAAAAAAACTTACCTCAGCTGGCAAAGGAGACCTCTTTCGCTAAGCGGCAAACGAGATCTGAGGTAGTTCCGCCTTGCATCATGGGATATAGGGTTGCCTCGAGCTGGTAAAAGGAGTTCTCGAGCTAAAGCAAGTGCCGAGTCGGAGCCGAGGATCGGCTCTGAACCCATCCAGCAAGAATGAAGGCGAGATTGACAACTTAACATTCCTTGTTTTAACATGGTCAGATAAATTTTGATCCCTCAGCCAGGCGTGCCTGCGAAGAACTGACCCAGTGGCAGCCACCCTAGACGAGGCCTGTACAGCATCAAAACCACATTGCAAAGAATGCTTACCCACCTGTTCAGAAACATGTACTAAATCTTGTAACTCTTTACAATCAATACCTTCCGCCAGAGCATCAACCTTAGACTTCAACTGTGAAAGGAGATAGTTTTGGTATTTTAACATGTGAAACTGGCAATTCAAAGCCCTCATAGCTAGAGTGGAAGAAGTATAAACTTTCTTTCCCCATCTATCCAAGGCCCTGGCTTCTTTATCTGCAGGAACCGGATTCTTGACAACAGAAGCCTTAACACCTTTAGGCCCCTGGCTAACAGTTTCTGGGTCTGCCCTAGGACTCTTAAAAGATACTTATGAACTTCAGGCACCCTGTAATACCTATCCGGTTTAACAGGAGCAGGAGGCAAAGAATCAGGATTAAGAGAAGCCTCTGTAAAACATCTTCCACTACATCCAAAACAGGAGGTATAGCCAAAGGCCTATGCTGGGGTAAAACAAAATTCCCTAAGTCTTTTCCTGGAATCAGAGAAGTCCTGACCTTCCCACTTAAAATGCTCCCTCATGGAATGAAGAGTTTCTGAAAAGAAAAATCCTCAGGAGGAGAAGCAGAAGGAGTAGAATCATCCACATCAGAATCAGAATAAGGAGAGTACTCCTGCAAGTCTTCAGCCGAAGACTCTGAAACATCCAAGCCTGCTCAAAACTCCCTAGCTCGGCTCCACCCTAGGTCTCTTATCAGGAGGGGCAAAGAACCCTAATCAGAGTAATCAAATCTTCTGCCATTTTAAGCATATGCTTCTTGGGCACAGTTCCAGAAGAACTAGGGGTGACACCAACTGAAGCTAAACCTGGCCTGCCTCTAGGAGAAGCCTTGGAAACAGAAGGAGAGGGCCTAACCACCCTAGGCAGGGAGGGAGTATAGTAACCTGAGAAGCCCCATCACCTGGCCTGCCTCCTGAGAGGCCACATCCTGCAATAACAAGGTCTCTCCCTGGGATCCCAAAGAAACCTCCGGTGGAACCACCGCTCCACCGACACCTCTAAAGAACCGCGTCCGCACGGACGGTTCTTCTAGCCTAGGCTTCACTGCTTTGTCCTTGCGCTTCCGAAGAAGCGGGCGTCGAGCATCCGACGGCATTTTATAATTGCACCGCTTCCCAAAGACTAACCTGGCACAATCTAATCTCCTCTTTATAGTGCGCTTATTAAATCTAGCACAAGAGCGACACCCAACAACGTCGTGCTCAGGCCCTAAACAAGGAATACACAAAGTATGATAGTCTCTATGCGGTATCTGTTTCCCACAAGAAATACAATTATTCACTTTTTCTGACATCCGGTAAACCACTGAGGCAAGAAAAACTAAAATATTCTAGCGGTACTTAGCCAACTTTGACTCGGTCTGAAACTCCGAAAATGAAAAATTTCAGAACGCCAACCGGCACTTGCAATACTGCTTCTGCATCGGACCATGCGGCAAAAAAGACTGGGGATATGACGTCGGTCATGCGCATTTGTACCCTGACGTCCTGATGTCAGTCAAATGCGCCTTGACCGACGTCAGCCTTATACTTTGATATTCGGGCCGACCGAGGACAGCGGACTACCCAAGTGTAAGGACTGCAGCAATGTGAGATGAAGAACATCCATCCGTGGACTCATCTGAAGAGTGTGGGTCAGAAGGCTCAGTCCTGGGCCTTTTGTCTGGTGGAGGGTGAGAGGCCCTGTCCGGGTAAGGTTGTGAACCTCTAATTAAAGAAATAAGGTCCTCTGCAAGGCTGAGGATCTGAGAACTAGAGGAAGTCCTCTGGGAGGTAGTCTTGGGAGGCAAAGCTTTAGAAAGTTTAGCAGCTTTAGCCCTAGAAAAGGCCTTAATGGACATGGAAGCAGGGGGCCTAGCTGCCCCACGTGCAGGAGTAGATATGTCCAAAGGTATGGTGTCGGACATATCCTGGACACTGGTTTCGGTAGGTAGCTCAGTAGCCGACTCAGCCGGGGCCTCCCGGCCACGGTGGTCGGTTGAGTGGTTTCGGATGAAGGAATCTCCGAGGACTCGGTTTCGGCCGAAACCGAGACACTCGCAATAGGCCTTACCGTGGTTTCAGCCGAAACCGCGGGCCGCGAGTGTTGGTCCTTGTCCTTCCGTTTCTTCACTAAATGTGATGTCGGAGTCTCAGACGGCATTTTATATGCAAAACTAGCCCCAAAAAATTCCTCTGCAAACTCCAACCGACGTCTAAGAGTTCATCGGTTGAAGGAAGCATAGGCTGAACAGGACGATACGTCGTGGTCTGGGCCTAAGCAAGGAAGGCAGTAGGAATGGAAATCCTTATGAGGTATTTGTTTCCCACAAGTTAAACAATTATTTACTTTATCTGACATCGGCTGAGGCAAGAAAGAGTCCCCAACAGGGTACTTAGCTTTTTCGAAGTCTTCGGTAGCTGAAATCACTGGATCTGACCGACCGGCACTTGCGAACAGCTTCTGCTTCGGGCACCGCTCTGCAAGAAAGACTGAGGAAAATGGCGTCGGCTGATGCTTTTATACCCCAGACGCTCTGACGTCGGGGAAGGTGCGACATCAGCCGAGGCCAGACCCAGACTTTGGAATCCGGCCGACCGAAGGGCTGCCTGAGGCAGGACAACCCATATGTTATGACTGCAGATGCATCCTTGAAGGACATCCTGCCATTGTTCCTAGGCTGCCCCTGAAAAGGTCATTTGCATATGGTGGGCTTATCCAGTTAAATAAAATTTAAAAAAAAATCCTTTTGACAGCTGCCAGTTCGGAATCATGAAGTAGAAACCAATGAGGACAACTCATACAAATATTTTAAAGTAAATGAAACAGTACATGATAATACATTTTCTGGGCTTCACATTAATTAACATGGGCCAGCTTTATCTTTCAAAGCACAGCACCTAATTAATGATTGTCAGTTGTTGAAAAAATGTGATACAGACTACTGAAGTAGCATGCAGGTACTTCTGCAATGTGAACTTTACATCTCTGCAATATGTTTAGTTTAACCAATAGTTGCAACAGGCTCACTTTAATCATGAGAGACTTGGCAAGCCACAGAGAGGTTGTTAAAGATTTGCTTTAGTAACCGGTAGCTCAGCCACATATTCTTTGAAAGGCAAAGTAGTCAGTTATTAAATACAGTCACAAATTCAACCAGTAGGGAAAGAAGCGTAATTCTTTAATTAGTGAGTAGCAGAATACTTCTCTAGTAGTGGTGTGTATGGTGGATGAAAGTTAACTGAATGAAGTGCAGACTTTTGTGTTTATATTTTCACTTCATGCATTTTGATAGTTTCATGCTAAAATTAACACAATTTTCATTGGTTTACATGCTTGATTTTTTAATGAAATGTGTTTTGAAGACCTAGTCTTTGTAAGTATTGATACAGAGCTAAACACCTTCCTCAGTCCTTCATCCTCATCTCTTAATCTAATCATTCCACACCATCCAACCTAAAACGTTTATACCATCACGACTGTATCTCTTCTTATTGAAACTTCCTGGCTTAATACTTATCCTGTCTACATCCTCCTTTCTTATCCTACAAAAATGAAAACTGTAATCTTTTATTCCTTAACATTAACTATTTGATTAGGTATCTGTCCCCCATATTCATCAAACTCTACTTATTAACCCCAGTATTTGACCACTGACTCCTGCAACCTTCTTTCAAATGTATGATTATTTTTTTTGTAAATTCTTCCCCTTTGTGCACTGCTTTTTATCTCTTCTCCACCCATCCAAAGCCCTCCTGAATGCCTCTATGGGCTCCCTGTCTACCACCCTGCTCTTCTATAACCTTCACTCTCCTCTTGGCATACCCTCCCTTCAACTTTTGCACTTTATTCATGTCTTTTACAGCTATTACAACTATGATCTGAAAAAAATCTCACTGCTGTCTGAATTTTATGAAACTCCACTTTGTTAGCATCAACAATCTAATCTGGTCCTCTAGCAACCCCTCCTGAAAGTACAGGCATGCTGGTTTCCCTAACATACAGTACACATCTAATTCTGCCAACACTGAAACTTCTCAATACTTTCCATCCAATGTTAACTTTAGATGAAGGTCACGGTTGATGCGACAGCCTAACCTCATGCGCAAGAATGGGAAAAAGGGGATTATGGATCAAGCTTTATTCTATGTCTACCTCATCCCTGTCCCACATGATAAAATTAATACAGACAACCCAAAAACTGAGGGTAATGAAGACACCAGCAAGAAGTTTAAAAACTGATTAGCAATGAGCCAACAAGAATCTTGTTGGCATATTACTAATAAGTGATGTAATTAAAATAATTAACTGCCATACTTACATGCAAAAAAGCAGATCAACTAAACTATTTAATTTCTTCTCTATAATACAGAACTGCTGCCCTTTTTGGTTCTAATATCAAAACAACCAATACACACAGGTACTTATTTCCTTCTGTGCAAAACTGGCAACTCCAGATCAGTCATCCATCCACAACCCCTTTTTCCTATTTTTTTTTTTTTTACATGGGTTCAGGGTGTCACTTTAACATTGACAATCATCTGCACAAAAGACTACACCCTTTCTACCCAAAGTCATTCCAGTTGTAATCTATCCCTGGAGATTCTAAACTCAATGATCCTGTACCAGACTGTCTAACTATATAATCATCTAGGCATCCACATCTGTACCAAACTCACTTTTCTCCTTTTACAGTTTAAAAAAACTGCTATTATTAACAATGGCAACTTCTAGGATCATAATCCCCTTTTTAAGGTGGTTAAAGCCTTTCTTCCCTCACTGTCATTTTTCTTCTGTAAACTCTGCACTGTAAAATTATCCCACCTGCCCATCATCCTCTCCTCTGAAGCCATATGATTCAGAGTTTCATATTTACTAGAGACCATCATACTATTAACCTTCTTACTCCATCTCCCTTGTGTTGGTTACTGGTTTAGCACTTGGAGTATGACTTAAGCAAGTTACAGAAATTATCAAAATTTTTGCAGCAGACTCGTGGTTCTAACTGAAGGTGGTCACTTCCTGAAGCTGTCCTATCTACTGAGAATGTAAAAGTCCTTTATACTAACTTCAAACAGTTTATTTGAGACAGTTTTGAGTAAGACGATGAACAAGAGTATCACACCTCTTGGTTAGTGGCAAGAGAACTGGACTGTATGATGGAATCGGGATATTATGAAAGTGAAGTTGGCTGTAAGTTGAAATGGAAATGACATGATAAGCCATGTCCAACTTGCAGACAGGGGAGAAAAGTTTTTCAATTGAAGGTGGCTGAAGTAACTGTGAAGACTGCCAGCCTAGATAGATAGAATTTTGTAAATAATTTTGTCATTTGTAAATATTACTATAAGCCACAGGCTTGTTCTCTTAAAAAAAATTGTATTGGATGTTGAACTTCAAAAATGTAACCACATTGCACTCTGCTGGAGGAAAGTTGATAAGTTAAGCATTGTATAATTGTTGGATCTCAAAACTCAGAGCTGAGATGTTTCCATGAAGGAATTCTTTCTATTGTTTTGAGACCAGAGTTAATTCCGAGATGTTACATGTATAATGTCGTTTATTGCTGTGTTTTCTGACCAGGTGCAAGCTTACCAAAAAATGTAAATGTAGAGTTTCTGTCAGCCTGGGAACCATAGAACTTTTAAGAATGATGTAATCTAAAATGAGTCATCAGGATGTATTATCAATTTAAAGGACTTCCTCAGAGAAAGAGAGAGAATCAGAGCACTTTGGATTTATCTTCAGAACTGACCACTCTCCAGCACTTGCTTTGCTCTGTCTGTACGCACGTAGGATCTTAGACTTTAGTGTTTCTCTTAAGAAATAGAAAATAGTAAGTTTAGACTAGCTGTTTTCTATACTGATGTCAGAACTGTTCTACTGTATTATTTTAAGCATTTTCCTGTAATCTCTGAACTTTTGACTAGCACTGTGTAGTATGTAGTATTGTCTTGTGGGTTTTTTTATTTATTATTATTAAATATTTTTAAACCTTTCAACTGTGGCTGTTTTGTGTATAGCTAATTTAAGCTCTAAAGTACATTGCATGTATATAGTGATACTGTACAAAGCTACTCCAAATAAGTCTTGCTGCTCAGTCACACTTACCACTTGGATAATAATACTGCACAGTAATAATTGGACACCCTTTGGTAAGAGCCTTTTAGCAGCTGATAAGTAAAGGTCCTGGTGGCAGTGATTACTACCTTATAGCCTGAACTGAAGGGACACAGCTAGTGAACCTGTGCCAGCCTTCCCCAGGAGTGTTTGTGTGGTTGTATATAAATCATATCTCAAAGTGTCTGTGTGTGTGTGTGTGTGTGTGTGTGAGCTACTTGGGCAGGGACACGAAGCACTGGTTGGACAGACATGAGTGCTAGGAGGACTTGGCTTGGGACCCTGGCTAAGGACCCTACTCTGAAGTTGTGCCAGTGGGGAGTCTTATTGGGGATCTGGACAGAAAGGGAGAAATCAGCCTCAGACTGACTGTGATCTCTGTGTGCTCTTAAGGGAAATTGTACTTTACTGTGTGTGTACTTGTTATCCTTCCCAATGTGGATGCCCCTCATTGGTGTTAGTGGTGAGGATTGAGGCTCCACGATTGCTGGGCCAGTGCACGGGCATCACTGTAACTAATAGTCTGGAAGCCACATGACTGAGTTAGTAAATCTTACTGACTTGTTTGATAACAAGTATGAAGCAAACAACAGTGACTACAACTGAAAAAGTGGAGTGTCTGCACAACCGTCTGAAAGCTAAAAAAAATACCAAATTGGAAAAATGAGTACCTTGTGATAAGGCAGAATAAACAGTGCAAAATCTGGAGCAGCAATTAAATAAAATGGAAGTCACTGCAAGAAAGCAGAATTTAAGGTTGCAAAGAATCTTGGAAGATATAAAAAATGTATTTGATAAAATACACAAAAAGCATAGTGGTGGAGTGAACTTGCTTTGTATACGACTTCTCAGAAGGGCACGGGTGAGACGTTTGCCATTACCAGTGGATGAAACAGAAGGACAGAAAACGAAGGCTAATTCTGAATGAATTTTTGACTTGTTATGAAAGAACAGCAAGCACTGCAGAAACTGTAGTAACCAGGAAAAAGCTGTCAGTGAGGAAAGACTTGGTTTGTGGATCATGATCACACTCAGGAGACATGAAAACACTGCTTGCATTATATGCATGCAATGTGGGAATGCAGCAGAAGGGACTGAACCTTGGATTGCCATTCCCAGCAATTCTGAAAAAAATTTAGAGAAGGTAAAATGTTGACATACTATTATCTAGATCAAGCCACTGTAAAAATAATAAATCTACTCATAAACACAATTCAATCTCAAACAGAACAAAGTGGTAAGGAGACTGTTAAGCCAGAAAAAGAGGATAATTTAAATAAAACAAACATGACCAAGAGGAGAATGCAGAGATTCAACTGAAAACAGACATTCATGTATGGTTGCTATCCCAGGAATTGGATGACTGGATAGATAAACCCCTGTGTGAAAGCATGAAATGTGGTACTTTGTGATACGCTATGTTAAAAACAAATAAATGAAACATTAACCAGTGAGTAAAGGTAAAGGGTAAAAATGGCATTAACGTGATTGTTTTTAAATTTATGTAGATTAAATGTTAATCTGTGTGCAGCATGGAGGCTAATAAATCACTGACTTCTCGATACTAATGGTTGCAGGAACCTAGTTATAAGAAGAGATTTAAGCAGACCATATTTAATTAGCTGTACATTACGGAAGTTTACCCTCAAATAACACACACTTATAGTTTTGATTTATAATTGCCCATTTGAACTTAAGTTACAATTTTCAGATGTTTATGCCATGTGCAAGGGCTAGAAATGGCTGGACTTAGCAGTATGTGTTTACCTGTACATACGCTTTTAAATGTTATTTGAAAGTTACAGGATGGTGAAAGGTAACAGACTATTGAACATATTTTACAGTTTTCAGATATTTATGGCATGTGTGAAAGCTAAGAATGGCTGAAGTTAGAGGTTAGGTATTTAGCTGTATATATGTTTTAAATGTTATTAAGTTTTAGGGTGGTGAAATGTTAACCACAGAAATACAGTAGACTCCCTCTTATCTGGTCTTGCTGGGACCATACCTTAGGCTGGATAAATGACTGTCTGGTTAATCAGAAAAAGCATACAGAATAGCAGTTATATGTTATAAATCAGCTAGAACAACAGGATGTATGTTCAAATTAATTAGAAAACTGCATACCAGGTCTAAAACTGAAATGTCTGTCATTATTTAAACCAGAGGCAGAAGTGTTGTTTTTCTGTTTTGTCTTTTGCTAGGCCTATGGCAAAAGTTTGATGGCCAGTAAAAGACAGGTTGGATAAGAGGGAGTCTACTGTGCAATGCGCCATGGAATAAAATAGAGATACCTCTTTATACTGCTTTTAAATGTTAGGCACTGGACAGAAGCCTGCCTTCATACAACACATATTACATATTTGATCTCACAGTTGCTTAACTTTTAGTTATGTACTTACCATAACTTTAGATGTTTGGGATCCATCTCGCCTGCATTCAGTACTGATGGGGCTCGGAGCCGATCCCTCGGCTCCAACTCGGCACGCGATGCTATAGAGCGAGGCGTGATAAAGGGTTTGCAGAGTGATGTTTAGACTGCACTACAGACATGCACAAAGCTCACAATACTACTTGTAATGAGAAGAAAAAAGATGAAAGGGCTACAAAGAAAATGCCTGTTGTATATGGTAAAGGAGGTTTAAGGTAATGGAATGCAAACAAGGGGAACTTGAGAAATTAATACATCTAGCTTTAATAATAATTTGCTCTTGTAGACTTCATAGAGGGGGGGGAACAGGATGAAGCATCCAACAGCTAGCTTTCCAAGTCCATGCTGAGGGTTTGGGGAATGCCTGATGTCAGATCTGGGCACACTTCAGTGAAGACTAGAAGCTTCACAGGTCATGTAATCAAATTACAGAGGGCAGCAATGATGTCTCTGACATCAACACACTAGCCACCCTCTGTGGTGGGAAGTCTGATGAGTTGCCATAATGATGAGAGCTTCTGGTTCTGCGTACTTGACTCCTAGATGGATTTTTCAAGCCTTGGGGCAACATATATATACAGCACAGTGCATACTCCCAGCTGTACAGATTTTTACAGAATGTCCAGATTTTGTCTGATATTTTTGGTCCAGTTTTCATAAAATTCTGGTTTTCTAGCAAATGAGTGGCAAATCATTAAAGATTAGAGTTAGAAAATAATGGCAGACATTTGAGTTTTGGACTTCATAGCCTTCAGAAAATTCATGCTAATGCAAAACCTGTTATTCTATCAACTGTCTAAGTTTGTAAAAGCAATATTTAAAAATGTTCCCTATTTTTGGGCCTTTGTCCCACTTTTTCTTACTGCTTTGTCCAGATTTCTTGCTCTAAGAGGTTCTGAAGTACGGAACTGTGTAAGAAATGTTCAGTCTTCTATATTGGTAAAACTAATAGAAAATTAAAAGAAAGGATATGTCAACATCTATTTGGATATTAGGACAGGTGTAGGCACAAATGCTTTATACAAACATTCTAGGGACAAGGATCTTACCCACAGATTTAAGTTTGCAGTGTTAACTGTTCTTAAATAGAATATTAGAGGAGGTGACATTGTTTCTTTAAGAGAGAGGGAAGAGTATTTACTTTATTAGAACAGACCATACCCCAAGTTTAAATGAAGCTGTGTCAATTAAATCTTTTTTGAAATGTAAACATTTTTAGTTGAAACTGCATTTTTATTGAATGTTTTATAACATGTGACTGTGACTATTTGTTATTCAATGAGTACTGTATGTGAAAGAAACCTTCTAATTAATTCCTGATGAAGTACTGGCATGGTGTGAAAGTTTCCGTTTTTTTATTTTATTAAAATCTAGAAATTTAACTGAGCAGTTATTGTTTTTTTGCTGTAAGTTTTGGCCTGGATCCTGCTTGAACTACCTTTATTTTCTGTAACTGTAAAAGAATATTAGCATGCTGCAGCATAACTGTATTTTCGTAATCTGTGTGTTTAGATGACTACTAAGTCTCGTTAGGTGATACAGACTGAAGCACTACTTTATTATCTGTTCATCACCAATTATGCCCAGTGTGCAACACTCTCATCCAGAACTGTTAAAAAATGTACAAATTCCAGAGGCACTGAAAAAGCTTGCAGAGTACACAAACAGCTGAATACCCACTCAGTCATTCATTAAGTTACAAGACAGCCGGATCTTTAGTCAGAATTGGGATTTGCAATTTTTCTATTTTTTTTTTTTTTTTTTTAATTAAAACTTGACAAGTTACCCAATGTATGACCATTTGCCTTTCTTCTGTCCTACATTACTTATTCGTAATACATAACTTAAGCAAATTAACAAAGTACAAACTGTACCATCTACACAGAGCCAAAATTAGCAAGGCAGTACAACAGCAGATTTCAGATTAATGTTTTAGTACTGTAAACGTTTATGCAGCATTGAAATGTCAGTCAAAAAATGGAATAGCAAGTGTACTTTAAATGGACTGTATGTACTATGTCCATCACTTTTCTACTTTAATTATTAAATACTGTCAGCCTTTTGCAGTACAACTGCTTTCTTATTATGTGATTTTGTATTATCACGGTAGCCAACAGATGTAGCACTGCTTCAGAATGTATTCTTTACTACATGGCTTTGTAACTGAGGGCATTGTGTAAAGACCTAATTAGTGTTTGTTAAAATTCCAGAAAAGGCTGTTAAGACCTGTTGGGGCAAGATAAAACAGATAATGTACTAAAAGATAATCCATTGCACTGGCCAACAATGACACGAATAAGCTTTGTTCATTTTTTTTTAATTCATCACTATTTTTCAAGATATCAGCAACAACACCGTTCTTAAGTCCTCTTTCTAGTATGGACATGGAATACAAATGAAGTTATACTAAAAGCCAGCAGCCAGATGTGTGCCTCAATCAAGTGGCTGAACCCTTGGAAAGGCAGTAACACAAACATGAAGAGCACAGATGTAATAGAACTGTTTCAGCAGTGTTGTAATACTGCACTGCCCATTTAAGTGGAAGAAAATATTTTGCCAATAAAATCAGCAAACTGACTAGTTAGAAAGGCTGCCATGATGACTGTAACCTCTGATTAATATCCTGAAGGATACGTCCTACTGTAGTTGTGTTCATAAGGAAAAAGTTCAGGGATCTAGCTACAGATAAAAAAGTAACTAATTCTACACTTGCTGTTATTTTAACGTCTTTCTATTTCATCTAGTCATATCAATATATAGTTACAGGTTATACACAGATGCTGCTGTTTCCCCAAAGTCTCATGTCCTTGACTCAAATTTTAAAAGATATGTAAACTACCCTGTAGCCAATTAATTTTTACAAAAGGTGTAGATCTCACTATCCTGCACTTCAATCTAGGCTGCAGTATTTCCATTTCTACAGCATGTAGAGAAACTTTTTTTTATTTAACATTTGTTGACCGGGAAAGTCCGACTAGGTTCCACAGATCCTGTTTTCAGCAGAGGTCCAGGGAGAAATGCTCCAAAAGCATGTCTTTAGAAACTTTGGCATAATTTAATTATATCCAATCCTCACCTAAAATCGTCTAAAGAACAGTTACATCAACTCCACAACTTTCAGAATTAAGCTTTTGTGCTTCGGGATGAGCAACGCTGCTCAATCACTTTGGTAAAGTGTATTTTCTGTTTTTTTACTTTTGATATGTAAGGGAAAATTTCAGTTTCCATAGCACTCCCCATCTGGCTAGTTCTAAAATGGTAGGGAGTTAAGGAATTAACAAAAAATACAGTTTGCAGATATGTCTTGCAGTATGAGGTAACAAACTTCTTATGCTATGCTATCCATTTAAGGGGGTTGATACAGTAATACCATTTGCAGCACATACTGACTGCACTGCAACTAAAATTATGCTACAGGAGTTTTCATCTTCTCTCACCATAAGGTCACATTGCTATTGCTAGAAATGTCCTTCTACCCAAATCAGAATATGAACTTCCAATTCTAACTCATCATTCATCTCATAATACACAAAGACTGCAAGTTGCTGAAAACAAAATATGCAGATTTATCCTATTTAAGCAGCTTCTAAGATGCATTACTGAGAGGTCTAAAAATGCACTGAGTAGCTTCCAATACAAGCTATGGCAGCCTTTCTTTGTAGCACATTGCCGTTCAAAGTGCTTCAGATTGGTTACTGATCCCCTCTGAAAAGAAAGCTACTATTTCTAATCAAGATTTCTCACCCAGAATTAATCAAGATGCCAACCTTTATCTTACTAGGCCTTGCTTCAAAATAGGAGTGGGTGAAAGAGCAGTCTCCAAAATAGGTCCTGCCACTTGGAACCTCTCCAAAATGAAGACAAAACATTGCAAACAGTGGAAGCCTTTTAAGGCCTCACTGAAAACACCAATTCAAAGAAGCCACATATGCACATGCTTTCAAGATAAAGGCCAAGTTACCCAACCAGTAAACTGCACACCAACCCAAAGTACCCATTCCTCATTATAATGCACTTTTACAATATTGTAGGATCTATGAATGTTTATTTAATGATGTCATTCAATTACTTAAACTCTTACATGGACAAGCTCTCCCCATCTCTCAAAATGAATAAGACAAGGTCTATATAGAACTTCAGAAATTTGGATTATTCAGGTCCTCAAATGTAAATCCCTCATTCCAAGCTGAACATCTCGTATCATGTTTTCTCAGTTCTCAGCATCAAATGTTGGAATCCTCTATCATCTTAACTTGGACACTTCAGATTGTCCCACATATCAGACAAGACTAAAGTCTCATATAACTATGCAAGCAAAATATGTTTGCAGTCTATAAAGTCACATAACCTAGAACACCCCTCTTCTTATCATTCCCTCAAACGACACTACTCTACCTCCTCCTTTCCATCGACATGGCCAACACCCTTTACATAATTTTGGTTGAGTGAGCTTTAATCTTGTGTAGTAAGGGCATATTAGCAGCTGAATAAACAAAGGTGATACAATCGGACAGCCATTTAGAAAGCATTGTTTTAGCCACTGGTCTACTTTTTCTGGCTTTAGAGAATGACACATTTTCTGGCTTCAGAGAATGACACAAAGAGCTGGTCTGATTTCCTAATATCTTTTGTTCTGTACAAATAAAATCTAAGCTGTCTGTGAACGTCAAGTTTGTGCAGCATATACTCCAATTTATTTGGAATGGCTAGGGAAGAAGACTGGTAACTCAATGACTTGGTTGATATTAGATTCTTAACAAACTTTGGGCAAAAAGGAGGGGTTTGTCCTAAGAGATACTCTATCAGCATGAAAAAAATCAGATAAGAGGGCTGATAGATAAAGCTTGGAGTTCTGAAACTCTGCGGGCAGAAGTAATAGCTACTAGAAATATGGTTTTCCACGATAAAAAATTGAGATCACAAGATGATGTTGGTTCAAATGGGGGAAGAATTATACGAGACATCATAAAGTTTAGATTTCAAGGAGAATAAGGAGTTTTCACTGGAGGCCTCATGTGAAAGGTTCCTTTGAGAAAGGCCTTTGACAACTTGTGGGACATATTTAGCCAGTCAGCTCCAAGATGAAAGTTTGATATAGCAGCCAACTGAATCTAAACTGTTGCGGCTGCCTCTCCTTTATTAAATATCATAGTCAAGAATTCTAATATGGACGTCAAGGGGGGCTAGATAAGGATCAATGTTCTGCTTAGAAGCCCATACGGAAAATCTCTTCCACTTACTAAGATATAATCTTCTGGTGGACGACTTATGGGAAGAAAAAAAGGATCTGTTTTGTCTCATTAGAAAAGTTATGAAGCCTGGCTATTAGGGGAACTGGAGCAGCCAAGCTGTTAGCTTCAGGGACTGCAAGTAAGGATGGAGATCCCCCAACAGATGTGTCAGAAGGTCCAGAACTGGGTCAAGAATCCATGGATCCAACAATAGATGATGATGAAGAAATGAGAACCAAATCTGCCGAGGCTAATGAGAGGCTATAAGAATGATGGTCCTTCCCAGAGATTTTGCTTTCTGTAGAAATCTGGGTATCAACGGGATAGGAGGAAATGCATAGAGGAGACTCGGGGGCCAATCGTGTACAAGTGCATCTCTTGGGGGTTCTCCTGGAGGGGGAATCAGGGCAAAGTAGCTTCTGCATTTCATGTTGATGTGACTGGCAAAAAGATCGCAGCAAGGCTGGCCCCATTTGTGGAAAATCCTGACCGCAATCTCATTCTTGAGGGACCACTTGTATGGCAACAAGATTGCCCTGCTCAGTTTATCTGCTATCATGTTGGATCTCCCCGGGATGTGCACTGCCAACAGAAACCACTGGGAGGAGACAGCCCACTCCCAAACTCTGAGGGCTTCTCGGCAAAGGTGATAAGACTTAGTTCCACCTTGCTTGTTCAAGTACCAGACTACTGACATATTGTGTGCCTGAATTGCAACTGTTCCTAGAGGAAGAGAGTCCTGGAAGTATTGCAACATCAGAAGTACTGCTCTCATCTCCAGAACATTGATATGCAGATGTGACTCTTGATCCGTCCATGCGCCTTGGGCAGTCTTTCCCTGAAAATGACCCCCCCCCCATCCTATCAGGGAAGTGTCCATGATCACAGTGGCTACTGGAGGAGGAAGTACAAAGGGGTGGCCTATGGTTACATGAAGAGGTGTCAACCACCACTGGAGATCTCTCTTCCAAGAGTTTGTAATGAAAATCGTGTGATTCATTGGAAGTTCCTGATAAGACCACTGAGTGAACAGCAGCCATTGAAGAATCCGCATATGCATCATTGCTAATGGTATGGCCAAGATCGCTGCAGCCATCAAACCCAATACTTTTAGAAATTCTGCGGCTGGTGCTTTGTCTTTCAATACCAATGAGTTGACATGCTGGCAAAGAAGAAAGACTCTCTCCAATGGTAGTCTTAGAGTGGTAGTTGAAGTGTCTAACTCTGCCCCTACAAAAACGATATGCTGTGACGGCGATAAGGCAGATGTTTCTGAGTTGACTGTAATGCCCAAGTGATTGCAGAGTGTCAGAGTGTATTCCCTTACCTGAATCAGTTGATGCCTAGTGGTGGAGGTACGGAGCCAATTGTCTAGGTACGGAAACACCTGGAATCCTAAACACCTCAGGTGAGCCGTGACCACTGCCATGCATTTGGTGAACACTCAACACTCTGGGGACTGTAGTGAGACCAAAGGGCATGGATCAAAATTGATAATGATTGGCTCCCAGCCAGAAATGCAGGTAATGTCTGGATGGCCTGGCCATTTTATTGTGGTAGTACGCATGCTTGAGATCTACTGAGCAGGGAAATATAGACTGTAGCGTGACCATCCGGAACTTCTCTTTCTTTATAAATTGGTTAAGTCTGCTGAGGTCCAAAATGGGTCTCCAGTCCCCTGTTTCCTTTGGAACCAAAAAGAATCTCGAGTAAGTTCCGGATCCTGTTTGGTCTGCTGGGACTGGCTGGATGACTCGTTTTTCTAGCAATTTGTTGACCTCTATGGTTGCTTGTTCCCTGTAACTGGATAGAATGTCCGGGATTCTCCTTGCAGGTGGGGGTGGAGTGGAGAATGGTAAGAAATACCCTTTGGAAATAATACTTTGTACCCAGCTATCTTTTGTTATATCTTGCCAGGCATCTTGGTACAATGATAAGCGACCCCTGACTGCCTCCAGAGCAGGACAGTCGGGCCTCCTTTCAGGAGCACTGATAGGGTTGACCAGCAAAGTGATCTCCGTCACCCTGGTGTTGCGGATCCCCTCTGCTGTGAGGGCAGCGTATTCCATTACTACCCCTTCCTCAGCCCCTAGAGGGAGATTCACCACGTGTGCCCCTGAAAGGCTCCTTTAGCTTTTTGGAACCACATCTTTCCTCCACTTTGGCCTTTGGGGTAAGGCCGATTAGGGGTGGAAAAATGGACTCCAACGGTAGACAGAATCTTTCCCTCCTGTTCACACCTGGTCAAAGTTTCCTTCACTTTAGGCCCAAAGAGAGATGAGCCATCAAAAGGGGTGTTCACAAATGAAGACTTAAAGGGCTCCGCAATGGAACACAAGCGCATCCAGGAATGTCTTCTGAGAGCAATTCCTGTACCCGCTGCCCTACTCATCCCATCAGTTGCATATGATATGAGATGCATGGACGAGTTCACAATGGAATTTAGGGTAGCAAGCTGGGCGGCAACTTTATCTGAAGTCCCTGCAGCTACAGTACACTGAAGAGTATCTCCCAACTCCTTAAGGAGATCTCTTTGCAACCTAGTGAAATGGGTCAGGCAGTTCAGGGATCGGAGTGTAAAAGTTGCTGAACAAACATGAATTTCCCGTATCTATCTATGATCCTGGACTCTCTGTTAGGAGGATGGATAAATGAGGAAGTCTCAGACATTTCCTTTTTGGTGGCCGCCGCCACCACCATGGCATCAACACGGACTCCTTTGGACAAAAAGGATTTATCTATGGGGGCAGAAATAAACTTGTTAGGCCTCGGGGGTCAGGCTCCATGGACACCGATGCCTCCCACGCCCTTCAAGAGACCAGCTGCATGAGCTCATCTAAGGACGGAGACACCCAAGAGGTGGAAGGTTGAGACCCGAAAGCCTTCAGGAGAACTGACTCATCCTCAGTAGGGCTTTTGGACTGCCAAGCACCCCTCTGCCTAAGGATCTCGAGTATCTCCACAAAGAAGATATGCTCAGAGGGGGATCATGGGGACCCTTTGACATCTTACACTGACATGGATGAGTTAGAAGACTCCTGTGGGGAGTCCAAGTGTCTCCTCTTGCTCAATCTCTTCCTGGGGACCTCCTCAGTGGGAGCCTCTGGGGAGGTCTCAGAACAGAAGGTGGCACCCTGTGGGGCTACCTGAGGCTCAGGGTCTCTACGCCTAGCCTGGACGATGGAAGCAGAAGTGGACACAGGCGCTTTAGGGGAGAAAGAAGCCAGACCTGGTGTTGAAGATGTCTTTGGGGACAAGGCTCTCCTCATGGTTTTGAAGGCATCATGGCTCCAATGAGGAGTCGACGAACCTGAAGGAACCACCAGCCCCTCCTGCACCGAGGCCGTGGGCTCCGAGCCAGAGGTAGGAGCTGAGCTAATACGAGCCGAGGCCCCGAGAGGAAGAGTTGGCAATGGATAGGAGAGTGTCGACTTCTAGAGTCCCCGGTTGGTGCAGAGGACGTCAGAGTAGATGGAACCGAGGACACCGGAGCAGGTCTCTGCTCCAAAGGCTCCACGATCAACAGGTCGTCCCTTTCTGGCTCCGAAGGTCCAGTACAGCTCAGATGAGCAGCCAAATCCGGGGTATTGGTCTTCGGTTCCAACGTTAGGGTCGGAGCTGACAACAATTTAGCAAGGCCTGGTGCCCGTAAGAGCTTCTGTACCAATCAGTCCATATCCAAATCCAAAAGGCTGACAGAGGGACCAAGAGGAGTGCACCGACAGTGACGACTGGAGAAGTGGAGATGCAGGTCTTTCAGATACTGGCTCCAGAGCTGTGGGTAGGCTCCGAAAGGACAGTCGGCTCAGATATCTGTGGAGCCGATGTCCCAAGATCTTCCACTTTCTTGGACTTCTTTGACAGTTTAGATTCCCTGGAGTCCCCTGAAGACTTAGAGGACTTGCTGGCACCATCCTGGTCACTCAATGCTTCTTGAAACAGATGCTTCAGCAAGCCTCTGTCAACTAACTTTCTTTTCCTTTGCAATAAGACCCTAGAGGAAAAGCAGTGGCAAATACTGCAGGACTCCTGCAAAAGCATAGCACCTAAGCAATAGAGACACTGGACATCTTTTGCCCGCAGTCTGGACATTTCTTGAATCCAGACTTTGGGTGCTTGTCCTCTGCCATATCCGAACAAAATCCTTAGGCTTAACACTAAAAACAAAGCCATGAAAGGCCTAATAAAGAAACACTCACCATACAATATCAAGAACCACAGCTAGGCTCAAAGCACACAAAGCCTAGAGAACAGCCAAATAACAATATGACTTATAGTAAAGACACACACACACTAAACAACGGCCCAAAAGAAAGAAGGGCCAACACTAGCTAAATGTACGTATGTATATCTATCTACATATATATATATATATATATATATATATATATATGTATATGTATATATATCTATATATATATATATATATATATATATATATATATATATATATATATATATATATATCTATCTATATATATATCTATATCTATCTATATATATATATATATATATATATATATATATATATATGTAACAAGCAGAATCAACTAGGCCAAAACACGAGGTCACTACAAACTATACTAACACTATGTTTAACGGCACATGAGGGAAAAGGGGAGCTTGTAGAAGCTACACAAACTATTCTAATAATTATTCTATGGAACAATAAATAACTTGCAAAAAACGCATTTTTTTGAGGAAATACTGGCTCGAGCAAACTGGAACCTCTGAGATTCGTGCTGCGGCAAACTAGATCTGGGATAATTCCAGCAGTGCATCATGGGATAAGGGGCTTGGTCGAAAGCTACTGGTAAACCTTGAGCTTTGCAAATGGCCGTATCAGAGCCAATGGATCAGCTCCGAACACATCAGTACAGAATGAACGGCGAGAATGAACAACTTCACATAAAATGTTACACATCATATGAATGTAACCTTAAAACACTAGCCCATTGATGGCGAACCTATGACACGCGTGTCAAAGGTAATACACCACCGTTTACCAACACCAGAGTTACCAAAGAAAAGTACAGTTGTGTACACTTACCATAAATGTAGATGTTTGACTGTATTCACTGTTGCAGTCATCACATTTGGGTTATCTGCCTTCAGGTAGCCCTCAGCCGGCCTGAATACCAGAGTCTTGGATTCCTGCGTTGGATGCTAGCTCTTCTTCCATGACGTCAGGGGTATATAAAACATGTAGATGATGCCATTACATCAGTTTTTCTTGCCCCACATGTCAGGTGCCCCCACAATGGGAAACAATTATATGTTAAGGTAAACCCCCATCAAAAAGCAAATACACCAAATAGCTTAACTACACCAAACAAGAAGGAGAGGTAGAGCCAAGAGAAGTCAGGGGGGCTGGAGGGAGGATAACCAAAACTACAACAGTGAATACACTCAAACATCTACATTTATGGTAAGTGTACACAACTGTACTATGTTCTTCGTGTTTCACTGTTGCAATCATCACATTTGGGTTGATTCCCAAAGCTAAGGAAGGGAGGAGGAAGTTAGAGAGCATTAGGGCCAGCTATTAAGCCCTACAAGACTGCAGTGGCAAAGCCAGCTCTGGATTTGGAAAAAGCAGGCATGTGGTAATGCCTGGTGAAGGTATGTACAGAGCTCCAGGTAGCAGCTTGAAGGATGTCCCTGGTAGGGACTCCTCTGAGAAAGACTGTGGAGGTAGATGCAGCCCTGGTGGAATGTGATCTTACCCCCTGTGGGGTAGGTTTTCCATGTTGCTTATAGCAGAAATTAATGCAATGGGCTATCCATTAAGAAATGTTTTTTTTAATGGCCTTCCCCTCTGCCCCTACAGCAAAGCCAACTAGCAGCTGTTCAGATTTCCTGAGAGGCTTAGTCCTGTCCAAATAAACTCTAAGTTGTCTGTGCACGTCCAAAGAGTGCAGTATTAGTTCTTTGTTTTGTGGATTCAGGAAAAAGGTGGGCAAATGAATGGACTGATTTAGGGACACACTAGACACCACCTTGGGCATAAAGTCCTGAGGGAAACTCTGTCTGCATGGAAGATAATGAAGGGCTCCACTGCCATGAGGGCCTGTAATTCAGACACTCTTCTTGCTGAAGTGATGGCTAGGAGGAAGCCTGTTTTCCAAGAAAGGAATTTCAACTCTGCAGTTGCAGCTGGCTCAAAGGGAGGGAGATTGAGCTTTTCCAATACAAAGTTAAGGTCCCAGGCTGAAGTACGGGTTCTCCTAGGGGGTCTAAAATTTTTTGGCCCCATTGAGGAATTGCTTTAGCAGGGGGTATGGAAGAGGGGTGGGTTCATTATTATAATGTGCTGAAATGGCAGATGCATGAATTTTAATTGACAAGAAAGACAGACCCTTGTGGAGCACTTCTGTTAAGTACTGAAGTATATGAGGTAGGCTGGGCACCAATGTGCCCATCCCTTGAACCTGGCTCCAGGAACAGTATCTGTTCCACTTCTCAGCATAGGATTTTCTAGTACTAGGCCTCCTTGCCTCCAGAATGACATCCAGCACCTGCTTATTGAGAGCTCAAGTAATTAGCCAGGCTGCAAGGTTCAGGGTTTGAAGTTGAGGGTGCAGAATCTGGCCCACCTGCTGGGACAGCAGTGAAGGGGTCTGAGGCAGTTGCCATGGTTCCAGCAGTGTCATACTGCGCAAGAGGGGGTACCAATACTGGCGTGGCCAGTCTGGTGCAATCAGTATTGTCCTTGGCTTGTCCTGTTTGATCTTTAGCAGAACCTTCGAGAGGAGAGGCAGAGGGGGAAAGGCATAAACCGGGAGGCTTTCCCAGGTAGAAGACAGGGCATCCACTTTCCAAGCTTGACTGTGGGAGGTCCTTGTGCAGAATTTGTCCAATTGGTAGTTCTGTGGGGAGGCAAACAGGTCTATCTCTGGAGTCCCCCATTTGTTTCTCAAGAGGTTGGATATTTTTGGTTCCAGTTTCCATTTGTGTGGGTCCATGAGATTTCTACTTAGGTCGGCTGCCAGAGAGTTTAGCTTGCCTGGCAGGAATTGAGCCTGTAATTGCACTTGAGAGAGGGTAGGAGTGGGTTCCCCCTGCTTGTTTATGTACCACAAACTGTGGTGTTGTCTGACTTTACCAATAATTGTCCTGGAAGGATGTGGTCCTTGAAGGCTGCCAGGGAATTCTGTACAGCCAACATTTCTTTTTGGTTGATATGCAAGTGCATCTGTCTTGGGTTCCATTTGCCCTGAATGCAATGCCCTGCCAACTAGGTCCCCAATGCAAAGTCTGATGCGTTGGTTACGGTTTGGGTGGCAGAGGGTAGAGTGAAAGGGAGCCCCGTGTTGTGGTAGCAGGCCTCTGCCCACCAAAGGAACTCTGTCTTTATACAAGGAATGATAGGAATCATTGATTCCAGGTCCTGAGAATGTTGACACCATAGGCCTTTTAGATACCATTGCAGTTTCCTCATATGCAGTCTTGCATATGGAATTAGTAGAATGCAAGAGGCCATGAACCCCAGGGCTTGCAGAATTTTCCTTGCAGATAGCTGGGTCTTTGTGGCCAGTAGTTTGAAGTAGGCTGTCAAATAAACTTGTTTGTCTGGAGTGAGAAAAGCCATCTGGGAAGTTGCGTTCAACCTTGTTCCCAGGAATACAATCTGTTGGCAGGGTACTAGATGAGATTTCTTTTCATTTATGGTGTATCCCAGTGAGGTTAGAAGTTTCTTTACGAATGCCAGATGTTTTAATAGCAAGTCCTGGCTTTCTGCCTGAATCAGACAATCGTCCAAGCATGGGTATATTTGAATATTTCTCTGCCTGCAAAATGCAATGGCTGGAGCTAGACACTTTGTGAATACTCTGGGCGCAGTAGATAAGCCAAAGGGAAGTGCAGAGAACCGATAGTGCATGGAGCCTGCCCTGAAGCATAGGTATTTCCTGCAAGATTCCCTTATTGGAATGTGCAGGCAAGCTTCCTTTAAGTCTAAGGTTGCCAACCAGGCATCTCTGCCTAGCATAGGAAGAAGCTGTTGAAGTGTTAGCATTTTGAATTTTGGGATTACTAAAAAGGTGTTTAGCATAGAGAGGTCCAGGAAAGGACGCCAGGAGCTATCTTTTCTGGTTACCAAAAAAAGTCTTGAATAAAAAACTTTACCCCATTCTTCTGCTGCGACAGGCTGAATAGCCCTGATGCTCAGAAGAGAGAGTCCCTGCTGTACAGCCTCTGCCCACAGATTTGGGGGTAAGTCTGGCAAACCATTTGGGGTTGGTAGCGTGTGGAAGTGGAATCTGTATCCTTGGAAAACGATATTCAAAACCCATTTGTCCTGGGTAACGAGTTCCCAATTTTTTGCATGCAGGGCGATCTTTCCTCCTAAGGGAGCAGGCAGTTGAGCAGGGCTTGGAAGGGTTAAGGTTAAGTCATTGTGCCATTTTTCCGTAGGGGGCTGTCTTACTACTCCCCGCTTTGGAAGTGGGAGCCCACTCCCCGCTTTGGAAGTGGGAGCCCCCCACTGTTTAGGCCTGTGCGTAGCCTGAGACTGTAACGTAGGTGGTCTGCTGTTCCTGGGTTTGGAGTGAGAAGGCCTGGAAAGGACCAATTCTTTGAAGGCCAATGCCTGCTAAATCTGGGAGGCTGTACTTGCAGGAAATCTTTAACAGTCTGCATAGATTTAGCTTTTTCTTCCATCTTTTTGAGGATTTCTTCTGCTTTGTTGCCAAACAGGTGGTTCTGGTTTAAGGGAGCATCCAGTAATTTAGCTTTAACATGATCTGGCAAGTTTTGTTCCTTAATCCAAGCATGCCTTCTAAGTACAGACCCAGTGACAGCAGCCCTAAGATGCTTCTAAAGAATCAAAACCACATTGCAAAGTATGTTTACCAACTTGTTCTGCAGAATGCATTAAATCCTGTAATTCTTTGTGCTCAGCACAGTCAGGAATCAACATCATTTTCTGTTTAAGTAACACCATAATATGCTGCTGGTACTTTAACATGTGAAACTGGCAATTTAAAGCCCTAATGGCCAAAGTAGCAGAAGTATACACCTTCTTACTCCATCTGTCCAAGGCTCTACAATATCCATCAGAAGAGGTAGGGTTTTTAGCAGCAGCAGCCTTAATGCCCTTTGGTCCTTGGGAAATGGTCTCTGGAGCCGCAGTAGGATTCTTGAAGAGGAACTTGTGAGAGTCAGGTACTCTAACACCTTCCAGGTTTTCTGGGAGCTGGAGGTAAAGTGTCTGGGGAAAGGCTACATTCCAAGAAAGCATCATCTACAATGTCCAGAAGAAGAGGGATAGCTAAAGGCCTGTGTTGAGGGAGGAGTAAGAATTCCCTAAGCCTCTTTTTGGAGTCAGAGTAATCCTGGTTTTCCCAGCAGAAATGCCCCCAAAGAGTGTGCAAAGTTTCACCAAAAGAAAAATCTTCTTGAGGGGAAGCAGTGGGGATGGAATACTCTGCATCAGAATCCGCATAAGTAGATAAGGGCAAGTCCTGGTAATCAAAAGAAACAGAAATATCAGATTCCTGATCAGAAGAATCAGAAGGAAAATCAGTTCCAAGTCTCTTACAGGGGGAAGGCTGGCTTCCCCTAATTAAGGTAATAAGGTCTTCAGCCATTCTAAGCATTGTTTTTTTTAGGCATATGGGCCTGATCATGCGGCCTGGATGTCGGTTTTCTAGGCGCTGGTCGAGTTTTGGGCCTGGATGAAGAAGATGGAGTCGGTTTAGAATGCAAGTCTGTAGGCCTGAATACACCCACAAAAGCCAGTGCCTGCACAGCAGCTCCAGACCCATCCAATGTAGAGACATCCGCAGGTTCCACAGTCGAAGAAGCATCTTGAGGCATACTGAATTCCGAATGGGTCACAGTAGAGGCCTGACAATCTGAGGTAGCAGGTATCAGGAGCTGCAAAAGCACCTCACTGAGTACCGGCAGACTGGCAACTAGCTTAACGGAAGTGTCATCGGCAGTCTTGGACCTATGCGGTCTCTGTCTTTATCCTTACGTTTTTTCAGAATATCGGTAGTCGGATGGCTTACCGAAGCCAATTCTGGATAGTTACACCGAGTACCAAAACAATTTGCTGCAAATATAGCCCGGTGACTAATAGTTTGGGGGTTGAACAAGACACAAAACCGATAGAGAGGGACGTCGTGGTCTGGGCCTAAGCTAGAAATGCAGTACGAATGAAAATCTTTATGAGGTATTTGCTTTCCACAGGTAATGCAATTGTTAACTTTTACTGACATCGTTTAAGAGCAAGAAAAAGGATCCCCAATGGGGTACTTAGCTTTTTTGAAGACTTCAGTTCTGAAACTCGAAAACGAAAATTTCAGGAGTGGCCGACTGGCACTTGCAAGCTGCTTCTGCTTCAGGCACCTCGTGGCAAGGAGGACTGATGTAATGGCGTCGGCTGCATGTTTTACACCCCTGACGACCTGACGTCATGGAAGACGAGACAGCATCTGATGCAGGAATCCAAGACTCTGGTATTCAGGCCGGCTGAGGGCTACCTGCAGGCAGATAACCCAAATGTGATGAATGCAACAGTGAAACACGAAGAACATCTGCTTTTGCATTTGTTGCTTATGTGATGTGCATTGAATTATTTTGTGTCAGCAGCAAGTTCAACAACACTGTTGCAGAAGTAAGGAAGTTATTAACCTCTAAGACTGTTTCTGTATACTTTCTCAATAGAGTCTGCAAAGGGCAGTGCTGACTTTGTTTTCTCTTCATGGTTACACTTCTGCAAAGGGCAAACAGTGTGCATTTCTAGGAGTTTGCTCTTTTACATTCCTCTCAACTGCCCCTTTTAATCCCTGATAAAACTGGCAACTTTTTACACCTAATGACAATAATTATATTTACAGACTAATTTTACTTCACCAGCTTAAATGTAAACCCATATGTCACAAGATGGGTTGCAAACTGGCTCAAGGACAGAACCCACAGGGTTAGAGTTGCTGGTGCCATGTCAGACTCCAAGCCGGTCACAAGCGGTGTCCCACAGGGCTCAGTCCTGGGCCCCCTCTTGTTCAGCATCTACTTTTCAGAAGTGCAGGCAAACATAGGAGGATTGTGGCTGACAAAGTTTGCAGATGACTGCAAACTGGGCGCCATAGTTGAAAATCCATCAGACACAGATATCCTTCAGAGAGGTCTCATAGAAACGGATAACTGGTGCCAGAGCCAGGGCCTTAAGCTAAACGCCAAAAAATGTATAGTCATACCCTTTGGTAAAAACAAGGTAACCCCAAGTTACCACATAGGTGGCAATCCATTAAGCACAGAAGAGGTTATCAGGGACCTGGGGACCCAAGTTGACAGTAACCTTTCTTTTGACACTCACATTGCCAAAGTGGTTAGGAGGACCTTCTACATTGCCCACCTGATTATGAAGGGATTCACATCTAGATCAAGGGAGGTCATTGTTCCCCTGTACTCTTCATTTATCAGACCAATGATAGAGTACAATGCCCCATTCAGAATGTATCTTACCCGACACCTGCAGCAACTGGAAAGACCCCAAAAGTTCCTCACCAAAAGGATAAAGGGGCTCAAAAATATGCCATATGCTGCCCGACTGAAGAAACTCCAGCTCTATTCAGTCGCATACCGTCTGCTCAGAGGTGACCTGTGCCTGACATACAAGGCCATGCCCAACCCGGAATTAATGGACATGCTCCACCTCAAAAAATCCAAATCCACCAGAGCCACAAGAGCAAGAGACTTAAACCTCAACACGGATATAAATAGGACGTGCTGGAGGGACAGATTCATCACCCAGAGACTCCCTATGCTGTGGAACAGAATCCCGGTCCATGTGAGACAGAGCACCTCGCTGGCTCTGTTCAAGAGGAATTTTGACCAATGGATGGGAGATTGTAGGTTTACCCCGGGGATCATCTCTGTATCACTGCTGGACAGAGGCACAGCAAACTAATGGGTATAGTATTCTTCAACCTAAGGGGTGGTGAAAGCCACACAACTCTGGCTAGGCTTAAAAATGCCCTAGGGCAGATAGCCTAGTATGAACCTATGAACCTAATTCACATTAATTTTATTTTGTCAGTATCTCATATTAATAGTACTAGTAGTTTAAAACTGTCCATGTCTCTTATTTCTAGATTTGTCCCTGATTCTGTTGAAATTTATCCCTGATGTGTTGACAGCCATGCTGTTTTATTTCATTTTTTTCTCTTGTTTGGGGGGGGGGGGGGGGGTGACATGCAAGCAGTGTCAAGTTAGGCATTTTCAGAATTTTTGACACACCGAATCCAAAAGGTTTGCCATCACTGCACTAGCCAGTGATAGCCTATCATTCACACCTGGTGATGTTGCCATTTAAGTTCACTCAGCTCAAGTAAATCACCCCAAGGTCCCCCCTCTGCTATTCTTTGTGACAGTATCTAAACCAAAAAATAAAAACTTGTAAGTAGGTAATTTCGATAAATGTCTAAACAATGCATTACAATCCTTTGGTTTTTTTTTTACATCAAGAAAATGTTTGTATATTCTATCACAAAGTTTTTTTTTTGTTTTTTCCTACATAATAACTCACACTTTTGACACTTGGCTAGGTAAACTATGTAAGAAGTATTGTAACTGCAATGAAAATCAGAGAAAATGTTCAAACCATTAATCATCACAAAGTCCTTCTCTAGTATGTTTGAATTGGGTGTTAATGCCCCCTTACTTTCTCTATTCTGACCTTCAAGGTACTGTTTTAGTGATTTACCTTTCCTAAATACCATTCTAGGTCCTGCTCCCACTGTTTCTACGGCATTTTCATAACAACTGAAAATTTTCCAATTATCTTTCAAAATTTTCAGAATGCTGTCACTATCATTCATGTACGTGGTGACAAAACTGTCTTGAAAGACATTGGTGTTTACATATGTGTCCCTGTTAGACTTGAATGGCTCCTGGGCTCTAATTATGGGTACAAATAACCCCTGTGTTCTTTTCTGTTTAACTTCATCGCAAGTAGTGACAACTAGCTCAATTGGTTAACTTCTAGCTGTAAACATTGTAGCCAAGTTTTGATTCTCTACCTGGAACTGTTCATCCTCTGATACCATACGTGCTAAACGCACAAATTGCCCTTTCACTTTTCCTTTTTTTTTTTGTTTTTTACAATGACAACTTGTGTAATGTAACATACTATTAGAGTATGTACTTTTCCTGAAAAATGTTACTTACGATAATCTGTTGGGCAACAGCTTTAGTGATTTCAACATCCAGGAATCACCCCGATCCCTTTATGTCTTTTTTTATGGACTCATACCTGATGCAAATGACTATGTAACTGGGACTTTGATTGGTTTTGATTAATCATGTGACTGGGACAGTCTGTATTCAAATGTTTCATCAGTTGTTTGCTTCATTCACGTAAGAGTTTTTTTATGTTGACTCAGAAGACAAAAAAATGAGCTATTTTTGGGCAATTTGTACTAAAGCTACTGACTTCCTTATTACAGTTGGATAGCTTATGACATTGCACTGTCCCTTGGTTTGTTATGGCATTATCAAAACAGCAATTAAAATAACTGTAAAAGAATCAAACTCCTAAGATCTTGACCTTATCAGGGTCTATAAGGCTTTGTGAGCCTTCAAGCTACATTTTCTGGTGCACATGCTCCTGGGAGGTTCATAGATAGGTACTAGGCTATCGGCCCAAGGTCCTACGAAAGCCTAGTCAACAAGGTTCCTTGGCTTACGCCACCCAAGAAAGTTATTTTTCTGTGCCACTGTCGAGCAGAGACACAAAAGTGATCCCCGAGATGTATTTCCTATTTCCCATCCACTCATCAAGATTTTTCTTGAAGAGTGCTAATGAAGAACTTTGCTTGACATAGATGGGTAGCCTGTTCCAGAGTATGGGAAGTCTCTGGGACAGGAATCTATCCCTCCAGCATGTCCTGTTTATTGTGGTGACAAGGTTTAGGTCCCTAGAGCGTGTAGCTCGGAGGGATTGGGATTTCTTTAGGTGCAGCATGTCCAACAGCTCTGGGTTTGACATAGCTTTATATGTTAGGCAGAGATCACCTCGGAGTAGGCGATTTGCTACGGAGTAAAGCTGGAGTTTTTTGAGGTGGTCAGTGTAGGGCATTTGTTTGAGGCCAGTAGTGCTCTTTGTGAGGTACTTCTGTGGCCTTTCCAGCTGCTGCAGATGTCTTATGAGGTACATTCCAAAAGGGGCACTGTACTCTATAATGGGTCTAATGAGTGTCGAGCAGAGGGGAACAATGACCTCTTTTTTTCCTGAATGAGAACCCTTTTATGATGAGGTGTGCCACGTAGAAGGACTTCCTGACTACTGCGGCGATGTGACTATCAAAGGAGAGACTACTGTCCACCTGGGTCCCAAGGTCTCTTATCACACATTCGGTGTTAAGTAGATTGCTGCCTATGTGGTAGTTCATGGGTACAGTGTTTTTACCAAAGGGGATGACACTGCACTTTTTGGCACTGAGCTTGAGGCCATGGCTCTGACAACAGGCATCTGTCTCAGCGAGGCCCTTCTGTAGGATGTCCACATAATTTGGGGACTTGTCTATGGCTCCTAGTTTGCAGTCATCTGCGAACTGCGTTAGCCAGAGGCCTTCTGTGTTAGCCTGTACTTCAGAGATGTAGATACCAAACAGGAGAGGTCCCGGGACGGAACCCTGTTGTACTCCACTTGTCACTGCTTTGAGGTCAGATTTGGAGTCTGCAACTTTTACATTGTGGGTTCTTTCAGTGAGCCAGTTGGCAATCCATCTTGTGATGTAGGGATTTATACCTAGTTTAGTGAGTTTAGCTAGAATTCCAGAATGGGGGATGGTGTCAAAAGCCTTGGCGAGGTCAAGATAGGCTGTGTGAACCACCTTACCCTCATCTACGGCTTTGGTGATTGCCTCAAAGAAGTCAGTCAGGTTCAGGAGGCATGCTCTGCCTTTCACAAACCCGAACTGGGTAGGATCCAGAGTTTGGAGGTTACCAATGTGTTTGTTTATGAGTTCCATGATGATACATTCCATGGCCTTGCAGACCAGGCTCGTCAGGCTAATAGGTCGATAGTTCCCGGGATCAGTGGTGGCTCCCCTTTGTGGAGTGGGATAACTGTTGCTGTGCGCCATTCAGTGGGCACAAAGCCTGATGCGAGGCTATTATTGAACATGGTGCTTAAGTGGGGAGCCAGTTCATTCTGAAGTTCGTGTAAAACGGCCTGGGATGTTGTCCAGTCCCATGGATGCTGTGTTTTTGGCTTTAGAGTGTGGAGCTTTTATCTGCGTAGTTGTGATTACACGGACTCTGCATTCTTCCTGTATAGATATGGGCCCTTTAGGGGGTGAGAGGGGGGTAAAGTTAGCACTCAACCTATCTGCCAGGATGTTGGCAATATCAGTTGGTTCTGTAATTTTCTAGTCGTTGTGCTGTAACTCAGAACAGATCTGGGTGTTGCCATCAAGATTCTTGACATAGCTATAGAATGCTTTGTTGTTGTCCTTGGAATTAGTGTCAATTTTGTTTTCATAGCTTGCTTTGGAGGATCTTATAAGGGATCTCAGCTTTTTACTGAGGCTGACCAGGGAGCTCCTCCACTCATGGTATTTTACTCTCTTTTGCAACAGTTTTTCCTTCTGTTGTACACAATACATCCATATCATATGACTCTGCCCCCTTTTTCATTAAAACAGCACATCCACAGTGCCTCCCTATCGGTTTATATTCCATATCTTCCATACCCCTCACTACCTTTTGCAATCCCCCTCTGCGAAGTATCCAATCAGCCTGATGTCATTCCACCTGAATGACTACTACAGCTGTGCAAACTATTCCAACACAAAGATACCAACATTTGATACAGTGGAACAGTAGCTTCTAAAACCTTGCAATCCACTATCCTCAACACAGAGGCTTGTCACCTTGCCTGCCTCAGCCACATCCTTGTCATATCTTGCATTACTGAAACAGGTATGATAATCATATCCACAATATTTTTCTCCGTTTTCTCCACATCAATCCCCATCGTTAGTTTAGCCACAAAAATTATATCTTCAAAATGTATGACTTGGCATTTCTTTACAAAAAAAACTTTAATTCCATAGGTCTACCCACCAACCTACCAACTTCATATCTGGTCATACCGGAGACTAATCACTATACTAATGACCATTACTTCAGTGTTTGTACTGTCTGCTGGCATGTTTATACCATCCCCAAAAACACATTAATCAGTAATAATATAAGTAGCGAGCCCTGTGGCAGACAGATTGTTACTGGTATCTCATGGAAGAGGGTTGCTGGATCTTAGTGGTCTGGTGGTGCGATAGGGTTGGAGTAGATTCTGGAGGGATGGGACCTTTAGTGGATGGTTTACTAGTTTTTGGGTGAGTGAGAGTTGATACCACTGAAGGAGGTGAGGGAGTTCAAGCCAGCCCAGTTCAGCAAGGGAGAGACGGTGGTGACTACGGTAGGATGCCCCTGTGGCGAATTTGGTGATTTTGTTGTAGCAGGTCTCTAGCTCGTTTAGATCGCTTTGCCTTAGGTTGGTATATACTGTTGAGGCATAAAGTAGTGTGGAGATAAGGTGGGAATTTGCTATTGAAATCTTTGCTGCTTTGGTGAGAAGTTGCTTATTTCTGTATAACGCTCCTAGTTTTTTGTGGACTTTTTTTATGGTCATGGATATGTGAATGTCAAATTTTAGTTTATTGTCTATTTCCACTCCTAGCGATTTCGTGTGTTCAGTTGGGTACATAGTGGTGTTGTCTTTTGCTGTGATGTTAAAGTGAGAGTTGTTTTGAGTATATTTGGTGGGTTGGAAGATGAGTAGTTTAGTTTTGTTTGGGTTGAGTATTAACTGGGCATCGGATAACCAAGTTTCAACAGAGGAAAAGGCTTCCTGCGTGACTTTTTGCAGTTTGGGTAGGGACTGGGCTGAGCAGATGATGGTTGAGTCATCTGCGTATTGTATGAGTGTGCCATGTTTGGTGGCAGAGGTTAGATTATTGGTGTAAACACAGAGAAGAGTAGGGGTCCAAGGATGGATCCTTGGGGAACCCATATAGAGACAGGTAGTTGGGGAGATATGTCATTCTGCCATACAACGGATTGTTGGCGGTCAGACAGGTAACTCTGAAACCAGTTGGTGACTGATTGAGAGAAGGATAGGTTATTGAGGGCAGAGATAAGTTGTTTGTGTGGGACCATGTCAAATGCTTTAGATAGGTCTAGGAAAGTAGCAGAGGAGAGATAGCCATTGCTTTTATGCTGAAGGATAGTGTTAGTAAAGGAGAGTAAGTCAGTGGTGGTGCTATGGTTTTGGTCGGAAACCATGCTGAGTACTGGAAAAGAGGTTGTTAGTAAGGAGGTAGTCTGAGACCTGAGAGTGTATGCATCTTTCTAGTATTTTGGAGAGTGGAGAGGGAATAGCTATGGGTCGGTAACTGGTTAGTTCTGTGGAGGGTCCGCCTTTGTGGAGGGGAATTATATGTGATATTTTCCACAGTGTGGGAACGTAACTTTCTGACAGAGATCGGTTAATCAAGATGGATACTGGGTAGGCCAGAGCATCAGCTGCGATTTGTAGATATTCACTTGGGAGGTTGTCTGCTGCTAATTTGGTGGGTTTAAGTTTAGTTAAGAGTTTTTTATGTTGGAGGTAGGTACAGGAGAAAAAGAGAAGGCAGTGGGGAGATTACTAGTTGAAGGTGTGGGTTGGAGGGGAGGGGGGTTGTGTTGTTTAGCTAGTGATAGTGTGGTTTGGGTGAAGTGTGTGTTGAATAAGGCAGCAATATTTTCTGAGGAGTGAGGGATGTTAGGAGGAGGGGTACTGACTTTACCTGGGTAAAGAAAAGAAATTAGAATGAAGAATCCAGTTTTAGACTTTTAAAGAACAGCAGTGTGGTCAAAGTAGGATCGTATGAGTTTATTTTAAACAAGCCTCAGTGAGAGCAAATAATATATTCATGGTAAACTATACAGACATCATAGGGGCAGCCAGACTGGCAAGCACTCAACAAAACAGCTTACAGTTTCAAGAAAGGAAAGATTACCAGAACAAACAGGGTACAGTGCATCATAAACAGGGATCCCACAGACTTCTAAAATGGCTGCACACCAAGCAACAGGTTGACTAGAGTTCTCCCAATATGAAAACTGAGAAATTCTTAAAAAAGCAAGTAGACATTAACAATCTAAGCAAAATTCAGTTACTGGCTAGTAATTATATTACCTGGATGACAGCAAAGAAAGGACAAAGTAAGAGAAAATCACCCAGAAAAGGAGAAGAAAAAACACTGCCTGAGGATTTTGCAGATGTTTAGCAAAAAACAGCGCAAGCCTCACATTTAGTGGAGGAGATGTCTTCCAGTAATTTGGAGGAAAAATAAACACACTCAGATGTGTTTAAAATAAGTAAAACACTGGCGAATTATATAGTCAAATGACAAAAGACTGGAGAAAATAGAAGCTTTAAGAAGTTATTTAGAGAAAATAGAAGCTTTAAGTAGTTATTCAGAAGAACTGGTAAACCTGTAGAAGTTAGAATGAAATAAAGGAAAGACTGGTATGAGATTTCTCGGTTTCAAAAAACATTAAAGAGATGAAAGTCAGGGACAAAGAGAAAACTTGAGGTTTTCTGATATACCAGAAAAACAGGAAGGAACTGACTGCATTATTTTTATGAAAGTACAAATAAGCAACTGAGCTGATGTTCCGAAGGATTTGCTTACTGACAGGGCAAATCATATGCATGCTCCAAATCTTGCTGCAACAAAACAGCCCAGACCTGCTTTAATAAAGATGCACTCATAGCAGCACAAATAACTGCTCCCGACAACACTGCAGAAGAAGGGAAATGTTTTAAAGGAGTACCGCACCCACAGACTCAAAAAACATGTTTAAAGCATCATGGCATGATGTTTCCTACACTTTAACAGCACTCTGGGATTATTTACAGGATTTTAAATATTTTTATATGTAATTCCAGACTCTGACCACCTGGAGGCTGGCATATTGACGTGGTTTGGATAAATCAGGTTGCCATCCAGTATCCCAGAAATCATTGTTTGGCTCAAAAATGTTACATCATGCAGGCCTCCGTTTGCCTAAAGTTCCTGTCATTTCATAGGTGTTGCATGCGTACAAAGTACTGAGTAAAATAGAACAGTGTAAGTAACATTCCCTGGTGCTGGATGACTACTTAAAACAGAAACAGTGCAAATGCCACAGAACACACTCAAAGTGCTGTTTACTGCTGCCTTTTTTTCTAATTTAGTTTAAATGGCACTAATTTGTGAGACAATGAATTCCAGTCCATTTATTTCTCCCCCCACCCCACCCCCATAACACTTAGCTTCCCTAGCTGTCAAAGTCCTGAGGGTAATTTGACCTGGTAATTCCATTGATTGGCAGATCTCAGCAGGGTGCTTCACTCATGTAATTTAATCTTTGCTCTAGCATTTCCTTTGTTAGAGGGGACATTTTTTTGCTGCTCTATAGCCATGGCCTTACTTGACTGCAATCACATTCAGTAAGGTCTTGCACCAAGGAGCTAAAGAATAAAACATTTATACTATTAACCAGTTTAGATCTTTATTAATTTAAGTGTTAAGGTATCACTTCATGCTTCCACCTTGTTAAAAATTGAGATTTACATGTGCAAAGTGTGTTGGTATGCAGTGTTTGCCTTCATATGTTTTTACTCCACTGGTTGGTTTGCAAAAAACCTTTTGCAGTGTCCCTGGATTTGTCTTTGTACATACAAACCACATTGCTATATTTTCCCCTTCCTTTTCTTGTGTCCAGAAGTCACTTATAACAAAGTAAATTTTTATTGATTTTTTTTTAAATAAAGGACATCAAGGTTAACTTACCTTGAATCAGATAATGGATGCCACTGCAAAGAATCACTGTTGAAATATTTGTGCATGGACAAAATCCCTTACTAAATCTATTTGCCAGCCTCCAGTTCAATTGGTGCTATGGCTTTAATATACTGGTGTGTTTGCTCATGCCTTCCAAATATGTCCACCATTACATACCAGTTTTGCAGTGTAGTAACCACCGACATGCCCATACACCTTTAGCCATCAATATGCAGCTACTCCTGTTCATGTGAGTAAGTGAATTCATTTTCAGACTTAAGGTGTGGAAGCTGCACTGAATAAGTCTAGGTGCTTGTTCAGGTTTCACATGGTGCTTGCTTAGAGCTACTCTCATATTAAGCCACTATGAATATGTTGCACTGCCACCTCTGATACCAGGGTAATGTTTTAATCTTTCTATTCCGCACTGCACACTAGCAGTATCTGGTGCAAATACAACAGAGAAGTATGCAAGCGATACACCACCTAAGCATCATCTGCCGTGCAGAATCTACAAGTATGCATACCAAATTTATGTGTTTCCAAACATCGGTGTTACTACACTACTACTGAATAAAATGAACAGCACTCAGGCTGGGCGAAGGACAAGGAGCCATGACATCACAGAATGGGTGGGTCTTATTATTTTAGTTAGAATCAGATGACGGCTGTGGTGATGTCACTTTGGGGGAGGGAACTGATTAAAAAAAAAAAAAAGTACCTGCACTGCCTGGCCTCGATGATGTCAGTAATTGGGCGACTCCAGCAAGCTTTATTCAAACATGAGAGAATCATTTTGTAAGTGAAACCATCACAGTATGAGAAGGTAGGCTTCTGTTACAGAAGTAAGGGGAATTATAAAAATTGTAAATGCTTTATTGTTGTTGCTTTACAGAGGATAATGTAAATAGGGAGGAAAAGGGCCGTGAAGTTGAGGAATACATTAGAGAAACTTGTTGTACTCCTTTAACTCATTCCTTTCAGTGGAGCAATTTTGAATCTGTAACTTCCAAAGGTTGTAGCGTGAGCCTTTAAAAAATTAAGTCATTGCCTCACAACTCAAACATGTTCATACATGTAGAAACAGTTACTAGAAAACAGTAAATGGCAACTTGTCCAGTGCAAAGTAATTACAGTGGCTGCACTCATTAGGTCATAAATTACATTTTTCTATGACACAATAAACACGGTAAATATTAATTTTTATAATGTGGAATAAACTTATATTTCAGTAACAATTTAAGCAACACAAACTGCCAGCAAAATTAATTTCATACATCTGTGAGCTTTGATATGAGGCTAAGCAGTTCTATGTAACTTTATTGTTGAGATATTTAGATAAATATGAAAATTACTACAATACAAATAAATAGCATACAGATAACATTCAATATCTCTTCAGTTGCACTAGATTACATATCAATTGTCATCATGTAAGCTTCAAGATAAAATCTTCTAACACCTTGTATGTAGCATGGGTCTCAAATTATTAATGCAAATATAAACAAGCAATATTTGATGCCTAGAGGCATCAGTAGGATGCAACTGTATAAAGCCTGGAAGCGTCATTAGGATATAAAATTGGGAACATTAGGGTGCATGTGGAAACGATTAATCTGAAGTAGGGAGTTCATTTGTCAGCAACCTGTGGGTCTTGGATCCGATATCGGATCCGAGCCGGCAACTTGTTCAAGCTAATGGATCCGAGCTCCTAGCTCCTCCCTTCACCCATAATCCCCTGCTAACCCTCCATGACCTCAGATCTAGTTTGCCACGCCTGTGGATAGCTGGATCCCCTTGAGCTCAGCAAGTGAATTGTCAGATAAGTGTAGTTTTGCTGTCAAACTTTCCTTTTTTGTCTCAAATTATAAAGTGTGTAAGTGTTAGGTACCCTTTAGTACAAAAATATTTATCTTTAATTAGTTTTTCCCTCCCTTCGTTTGGTCGTTAGTGAGTGTGTGTGTGTGTGTTGTGTTGTGTTGTGTTTTTGGGGCCTGTGTGTTTGTGTAGTTCTACCTTTTACTTTTAACTATGGCTGAGGCCCCAAAAGCCATTTTTTCGAAATGTACCGAGTGTGGCCATAAGCTCTCCCCGGCTGATGGCCACACTCGGTGCTCGTGCCTTGGGGTTGAACACCTCTCCTCAGGCTGTACCATTTGTGCAGCGTTCAACCCCAGGGCACTGAAAGAGCGGAGGTCGAAGCTGGTCTTGGCGGGACTTTTACCCCCGGACTCAGCTCCGGCCTCCCCTGCTCCCGTGGCTCCACCACAGCCTGTGGTTACTGCCATTCCTGCCCCCCTTCCTCCGTCCGGGACTCAAACTCCCGCTAAAGTGTTGGAGGACAGGGAGGCCAGGAGGGAGAAACGGAGGGAGAAGCACCACAAGTGGCGGGCCGAGACCTCCGTTTTGGCCCCGCCAGCTAAGCGGGCTTCTCCCGCCACTGCTTCTAGATCTCCTCCTCCTTGGCTCCAATCCCCTTGTTTCTACCCGGGGCCCGAGGAGGAGGAGGCCCAATCTCCATCGAGACGGCATTCCAGGCCTGGCTCGGTGACCTCCTCGAGATCTACTTTTAGTATGTCCGATGCAGACTTGGACCGGATGATGCGAAGGTTCATCCAGGCCCAGCTGCAGATGGAAGTGCTCTTGCCACCCCCCCCCCTTCGGGGGGGGGGGCTCGACACCTTTTTTTCCACCCTATTGCTCCTTCTCCGACCCGCTATCTGGGTTCGGAGCGTTTGGAGCTGAGCAGTGTTGGAGCCGGGGGTGGGTCAGCGCCGACAGTACTCGGTACTTCGGATCAGACTCTGCCCTCGAGCCTGTCGGATCCGACCTCTCGGAGCCGTGGCCCGAGCTTCGGATCCGGGGGATTCAGTGTGCCTTCGGCTCCGTCCAGGTCAGAGCGCACTGGTCCTTCGGATCCGATGGTCTCGGCGCAGGTTCTGATCCCTTCATCGGATCCGAGTGGGAGAAAACTTTTGGATCCAAGAGAGAGTGGTTCTCCCTCGGCCTTCGATGTTGTGGAGAGGGCTCTGTTGAGAGCATCCGGACCCCCGGTCCTTGTTTCGGCTCCTCCCTGCACTCCCTCTCTGCTGGGCCAGGCTTCCATCACCCGGCCAAAGAGACAGCCTGCTTCATTGTCACAGATGGTTCCATTGGAACAGGATGTTGCTGGCGAGGCCTCCTCAGACAGCCCCCCCCCCCCGAGGCAGTGCCCCGCAAGCATAAGTGCAAGAGGAGGCACGTGGACTCCCCTGAGTCCTTAACAGAGGACACGGACTTGGAAGAAGGGGAGGGCTCCCCAAGATCGCCCCCTGAGGATGTCTCCTTTGGAGACATCATGGAGATGCTGAGGATCAGAGGTGGGTGGTCTGCCCCCAAGTCTTCCTCCAACGAGTCCGTGTTTCTGAAGGCATTCGAAGCAGGCCCATCTACCTCTTGGGTGTCCCCTCCGGCCGACCCCCTGGTGGACCTCATTACCACCAGGGCGTGGAAGGATCCGGACACCGTGGAGCCAATACCAAAACACCCGGACAAAATACTTAGCCCTCCCTCAGACCGATCACACTGGAGTAAGGGCCCCCCCCTAGATGCCATGTTGACGGCGGCAGCCACGAAGAGGGAATTGGCTCAGGAGAGCCCCTCAGTCCATCCACCGAGCAAGGAGTCCCGCTCGATGGACCGCTTAGGGAAGCGAGTTTTTAGTTCAGCGACCTTCTTGGTAAGGTCTCTGAACTATATGGCACATGTCATCAGGATGCAGCGGGATCTTATCAAAGAATACGCTGCCTCCCCTCCTGAGTCCATGTCGGCGGATGACAAGCAATTGTACTCCACCCAAATGGCCACTCTGAGATCAATCTCTAATACCTCTATGCGGCTATTGTCCCACGCCACAGAGGGAGCCGCTAGGGCTAGCGGAGCAGGCCTTGTCATGAGACGTCAGGCCTGGCTCCGTCATTGTGACTTTGCGGAGCCTTTTAAAGCGTCCTTTGCGAACGCCCCTTTCGATAGTTCTGCCCTGTTTGGCAAAACGGTTCGCGAGACACTTGTCCAGAGTGAGAAGGACGGGAAGACATTGCCTGCCATCGGAGTCCGCTTCTCTGCTCCCAGCGGTCCTTTTCGAAGAACCAAAAGGGTCAGAAGAAGATGTGGTTCCGGAAATCGCAACATTCCCAACCCGCTCCTGACAACCAGTCCTACCGTGGCAGAGGAGGACAGGGAGGACGCCGCCCCAGGGGCAGAGGGGCTCCGAGAAACTTTGGGTCCAGAGAACCTTTCTCCGAACGGCCCGCGCAGCAGCCCTGAAGGGTTGCCCGGCTGCTCCACTCTGGAGGCAGTCGGGGGGTGCTTCACGGAGCACCTAGCGGCATGGGAGTCCACCACCACAGACCGCTGGGTGCTTCGCATTATATCCAGAGGGTACAAAATACCATTACTTCATGTCCCCAAACTCAAAAACCTCCCCGATGTACCACCCGATCAGAGGGAGGCCGCAGCTATATAAATTCAGCAGCTGCTAAGAAAAAGAGCCATCCAGCCCGTCCCCCAAGACCAGCTCGGATTAGGGTTCTACTCCAGGTTCTTTTTGGTGCCAAAAAAGACGGGGGACTTGAGACCGATTCTAGACCTTTCCCGCTTGAACCTGTCAGTAACCAAGGAAAAATTCAGAATGGCCATTCTTCAATCTATTCTTCCCCTTTTAAGGGAAAACCATTGGATGTGCTCTATAGACCTCAAGGATGCATACTACCACATTCTAATGGACAGACGATCCAGGAGGTTCCTCCGCTTCCGGCTGGGAGCCAGTCACTATCAGTTCAGGGTCCTTCCCTTTGGCCTCACCACAGCCCCCAGGGTGTTCACCAAGGTATTAGCAGTGATTGCAGCCCACCTGAGACTCCAGGGAATACAGGTCTTTCCGTACCTGGACGACTGGCTCCTGACCGCTTCAACAAGGCATCTACTTTGCTCAGCAAGAGACTTCTTTCTCCGCCTAGCTCCACAGTTAGGCATTACCATCAATGTCGACAAATCACTTCTGGCCCCAACACAAGTCACAGAATTCATAGGTGCCAGAATAAACACCAGAGAGCTACGAGCCTTCCTAACCTCCGAGAGAATACGGAATTTGCAGCTCCATGTGCGGGCTATCCTCCAATCAGAGACTTCTCCAGCGGAATTGGTCTTGAGGGCACTAGGCTCCATGGCGGCAGCGATTACGCTTCTTCCATGCGCCCGTCTGAACATGCGGGTACTGCAATGAACACTCCTAGTGCAATGGTTCTTTCTTTCCCTTCCTCTTCACCACTCCATTGCTATCAGCAAGGCTTGCAGGAGGGCTCTGTTATGGTGGCTCCAAGCCTCGGACCTCCATAAGGACCATCCCTTCTGCACCTCTCCCCCTCTCGCCACGGTGACCACGGACGCCTCCCGCCTCGGGTGGGGGGGCATTATTCAGGCAGGACAGTCCAAGGCACGTGGAACGACACAGAGACCTCCCTGCATATCAACGTTCTGGAGATGAGAGCGGTGCTGTTCCCGTTGCAAGCACTTCAGGATCTCCTCTCCATAGGAACAACTGCGATTCAGTCGGACAACATGTCGGTTGTCTGGTACATCAACAAACAGGGGGGAACCAGATCTTGCCCCCTATGCCGCGAAGCCATGAGAGTATGGGAATGGGCAATCTCCACCAACCACTTTCTCATTGCAACGCACATTCCGGGACGGACCAACATCTTAGCGGACAAGCTCAGTCGCACCCTTCTTACCCCGTACGAGTGGTCTCTCAATCCACTAGTAGCGAAGCAGATATTCACAATCTGGGGGCAACCCTGCTGCGATCTTTTTGCGTCTCCATTAAACACCAAATGCGACAATTTCTTCGATCTAATCCCCCCTCCAGGGGAAACTCCAAGAGACGCTCTGGTGCATGCTTGGCCACCCGGTCTACTTTATGCCTATCCTCCGCTACCCCTGATGCTGCAACTCTTACAGAAAGCCTCACGGTTGGGGAGCAGAATGATCCTCATCGCCCCATTCTGGCCTCGGCAAATTTGGTTCCCTTACCTGTGGTCTCACCTTGAGAATCCTCCTTGGATTCTAGATCCCATTCCGGATCTCATCTCCCATCCGTCGAACTTATCGACCCCAAACCTGGGCAATCTGAAACTGACAGCTTGGTTGCTCCAGTTCCACTCCTAGTTAGGACTCCTGGTATCTCTTCACCAGTCAAAGCCATCCTTGTGGCAGCGCATAAGCCTTCCACCAGGAAAGTGTACCGCAGTAAATGGAAACGTTTTTCCATCTGGGCAGAGCATCATGATCTAGATCCCTTTACGGCTCCTCTTCCGTCTATATTAGACTTCCTAACCGAGCTTTTTCAGGAAGGCGCTAGTTGTTCAACTATCAAAGTGCAATTGGCAGCCATATCACATTACCATGTGGGACATGATATAGGGCCTTTGATGTCGGCCAAGTTGTGTAAAACCTTTCTCAAGGGCACCTTCTTACTTAGACCCCCTATAAAAGAAGCCGTACCACCATGGGATCTTGCACTAGTTCTTCAAGCCTTGACTGCTCCACCTTTTGAACCCGCAGCGTCAGTAGATCTCAAATTCCTGTCTTGGAAAACAGCATTCCTTGTAGCCATCACTTCAGCAAAGAGAGTTTCGGAGCTTCAAGCTCTTTCTGTGAAGCCTCCTTATTTGATCTTTCACCCAGACAGAGTGTACCTCAAGATCAATCCCTCTTTTCTTCCCAAGATAGCATCAGAAACCAACATAAATCAATCCATAAATTTACCGGTTTTCTTCCCTAAATATCAGAATAAGGGAGAGTACAAGCTGCACTCATTAGATGTTCACAGGCAGCTCAGTTTTTATACTCATAGAACAGCTGGCCATAGGCAATCTGACCAGCTGTTCGTTTCCTTTGCCAAACTGAATTTGGGGAAAGCAATTTCAAAAGTATCTTTATCACGCTGGATTTCTCAATGTATCCTATTGGCGTATCAAGTCTCTGGGAGACCCGCACTAGAAGGAGTTTGTGCTCATTCCACCCGCTCCATTTCTACTTCTGCGGCCTTCAAGTCTAGAGTTCCATTGGATGATATTTGTTCGGCAGCCACTTGGGCTTCATCTCATACCTTTATTAACCACTACAAACTGGATGTGATTTCTAGGGGGAGAGCATCCTTTGGCTCTGCGGTGCTTCGCAATATCCTTCCAGGATGGCCACCCAAGGTGCAGGTAGCTGGGGACTCTGTCCCACAGGTTGCTGACAAATGAACTCCCTACTTCAGATTTAGAAGTTATGTACTCACCATAACGTTCCATCTGAGTAGGTAGCTTCATTTGTCTGCAACCACCCCCCCTCCTTCCCCCTGGCCTTCTTCAGATCTATTTGTAGTTGGATACCCATTTTTTGGGGTAAATATTGAGGGGCAAACTCGATCTGAGATCATGGAGGGTTAGCAGGGGATTATGGGTGAAGGGAGGAGCTAGGAGCTCGGATCCATTAGCTTGAAACAAATTGCCAGCTCGGATCTGATATCGGATCCAAGACCCACAGGTTGCAGACAAATGAAGCTACCTACTCAGATGGAACGTTATGGTGAGTACATAACTTCTAATTCACTATACCTCTAGCAGAAGAGAAGCATGTTTATCTTGGTAATCACTGGATGTCAACATACAGACACGAGTTTCAAAACCCTATATCCAGCCATCTTCTGAACATTTCTCCTGAAGGTTCAAATACATTTTTGTATGCAGAACAGGCTTATAAGAAAATATTTAGCCAACAAAAAGCAGGCCAGCAAGCAGAAGGTGACTTTTCTTCTCTCTCTCATGAGAATAACACAGCCCACAGAGACACTTTGCCAGTTAAAATTTTTTAATTGTTTCAAAGGAAAATGCCCGAGTGACAGAAAAAAAAGCCCAAGTATTGACTATACAAATCAGCAGTACATTGGCCTTGAACTGGAGATTGATAGAGTTTTTACATTGCGTGTCTCAGGTAGGTATTAGCCTATCACTAAGGTAGCATGCTACCTTTTCCAAAGACGATATCAATTTAAAAATTGGCTTAGTTAGTGGTGCCATTCTAACTAATATTTGTCAGTTTGGGACAACATGACTGACAGACCATGCTGCCCAACCAAGGATGGTCTACACCTGTCCCCACTAAGGTTACGGATATTGGTCAAAACATTATCCACCCTTATACTGTTGTTTTTTTTTTTTTTTGGGCAATGCCAACCTGATAAACCTTTCAATATGGTAAATTCTACGTAAGACAAGCTAAAGGTCTTACTGCTCAATGCCAGGAGTCTCAACAAGAAGCGCCACTTCCTGGAAGTGCTATTCACCCTGGAGAGTAGTGATATCTGTGCAGTTACTGAGACATGGTTTAAAGCCATGGACGGCACCCAAACACTACCATACTATAATGTCTTCCACAAATTTAGACCAGCTGCAGCACAAGAAGGAGCAAGAGGTAAAAGTGTATCAATCTGCATAGAAATTAAGCATACCTCAAGACTGGTAAAACAGTATTGCATGCCTGAGCCCATGTCTAACTAAACTTAGGTAAAGTCCCATACCATAGATATAGGTCCCAGTCCAGGTTAACAATAGCACATACGTGAAAATACTACACTAACTCAAAATTCAGCCCAACACAATATTCATGGAGGATTTCAACTATCCAACCATAAAGTGGAATATATACACAACCGCTAACATCCAGGCTCAAAGATTCCTGCATTTTGTCACTGCAAACACCCTGGAACAGCTAGTCAGCACACCTACTGGGGGTGCAAAAATCCTGGACCTGGAATGCACAAATATGAGAGAACTTTGCACCTCCCATTGTGTAGTGTCCTCACTGATCAGATCAGATCACACAGTGAACCTATAATGAACCAGGAGATATAGGAAATTTTCTGGCCGATAAATTTAGCTCCGATTTCACCACCATATTACCCCAAGTTCCTCCTCAGAGAAAATGCCCTCTACCATTTTTCTCCTACTACCACTAAAGAAAAGGTCCTCACTGCACTCTCCAGAGTTAAAAACACTGCATCAATGGGTCAAGCCCAACAGAATCTCTATTCAAAATACAGGGCTGCACAGTCATCCATCTATGTGGAGGATCTTTGGCTGACCAAACCTGCTGACAACTATATGTTGGGTAAAATCACGGAATCCACAAAGATGTAGGTATCCTCCAGGAAGGTCTGACACAGACAAACTGGTGCCAGAACCATGAAGTAAAATTCAATGCAAAAACAAAATGCATAATTACACCCTTTGGGTAGATGACCATCCCTGCAAATTGCAACACTGATAACACCCCCCCTAAGAGTAGACCTGTTGGTAAGGGTCTTGTAACTCAAGTTGACAGTAATCTGAACTTTGATCACCACATGTTCATGGTAGTGTGTGGCACATCTTATAAGGGCATGGCATCCAGATCATACACCTACTATACTTAGCCATCATTAGACCAATAATCAAGTATAATGCACCCTTTGGCATCTACCTGACCAGGTATTTGCAACAGCTGGAGTGGTCACAGAGGTTCCTCACTAAAAGAATGCAGGGTGCAAGTAACATGTCCTATGCAGACTGCCTCAAAGTAGTGTCCCTGCACTCAATCTTATAGAGACTCCATGATCGATTCTGAATAGCCAACCCTATTGGCAACAGTCTTCAACCCAGCATTATGGACAGCTGGACTACCCTTGTTTCTCCTGCCAGTCTTGTTGACTTGGGTCTCTTGAGGCAGTGCAGCAATTGCCTCATGTACACAGACAACCCTCTACTAATAACACACTCCACTACAGAGTGAGAGAGAAGTATTTATTTACTTTATTTTTTATTTTAAATTTGTTAACTGGGAAATTCCAACAGGACCAGGTCCATTTTCAGTGGAGGCCCGGGGAGAAAAACTCCAGCATCAAGTTATACAAATACAGTACAGCCAGCATAATACACAAAACAGGTTACACCATGTATGCTGAGCATAGTAATATAACAAGAAATTAATAAAACACTACAGGTAAAAGAAGACATAGAACATAGGTAAAAAGACAATGTCAGTTATACATTGGTAAGAGAAGAAAATATATCAAGTAAGATTCTACAGTTAAAAGTACCCTTTCAGATGACCAGGCCTTAATCTTGAATCCATGGTCTCTCACTCAAAACAGTAACACAGAGAAGGCAGTCAGCTCACCCACCACTACATATGCTCACAGTACCACTACTCATACACATACCATTATTCATACACATAGTACTCATCAAACACGTAAATCCATATGTGCGGTGGTTCTCTCAAAAACTTACCAAAACAATAGAGACCTCCAAAACACAAGACTGCTACAACTAACATAGTGCCCACAGCACCCATGACGCACAGCAACACCAGTGTCTCACCCACCAAGTCAGTAATGTGTAACACTCAAAATACAAATTTTCTTGCCATTGGAGACTCAATAGTGAAACACACAGATTTGTCAGATCACACATGCACTCGGGTCTCTCAACAAGTACTGTTATGATTCTGACACAGTTCATGTTGGTGTGAATGATCTGAAATGTACCTCACTGGACTATATGAAGAGAGACATGGTTGAGCTCTCTGAGTACATGTCCCAGGCAGGTATGTCCTTAGCCTTGAGGAGCATACTACCCTCACCTAGAATGATGCCACAGTATAAACAAAAAAAAGACTGATTTCAATAACCGGCTTAGTTTTTGGTGTCACTCAAAGGGGATCTAGTTCCTGTCAGCATGGGAAGCCATGGTTGACAAACCTTTCTGCTTTGCCAGAGACAGTTTGCACCTGGCACCTATAGGCAGTGGCGGCTGGTGACTTCAAATCACAGGGGGGCTGCAGGAGACAGCTGAATGGGTGGGGTCAAGGGGAGGGGGTGTGGTCAACCAGAAAGGGGAGGAGCTATGCACAAAACCACAAAAAACTAACTTTAATTAAATACGCTGCCCTGGGTGGCAAACCATCATTATGAAAGTCCAATCAAGACAAAAATAAGTGTAGAAGAATAAAAATATTTCAATGCATTGGCTGCATGACAGCTTACTTAATATCTAGATGGAAACAAAAGGTTGTGAGGCATGAAAAATAAATTACTTTTTAAATACATTACTGGAATGCCAGTCAAAATCAAGTATAAGAAAAACCAGAAGCACTCAATTCAAACCACTTCTCCTTGCACTGCAGTTCTAATTATAATATATTCAGCTTTATTAAAGTACCAAGTAACATGCTGAAAGTAGAAATCTATGTGATGCCCCCACTTGTAAAAATGTTTCTTATCCAAAAAGACCTGCTGCCTGACAACTTGTTTCATGGGGAAAACATGATAAAAGTAAAAAAATGAAAAGCAAACAAGAAACAAGCTCAAGATACATTGCTTAAAGGATTACTGTACAGGTTATGGACCACACATGATTGGCATTCTGTTTAGTTTACGGGTAAAGTTTGTAGAGATGACTGGAAGTCTCCAACAAGTGTAATGAGCTTTTTAAAATAATGGAATCCTGTCCTTTAATACCCAAGGCTTATACATTATCTAGTCAAGTATTCTCTGCATGGCAACAACAGAAAGGCTTTCAATGTTGGCAATTCTTTAACAGTATGCTTATTAAAGCTTACTTGCATCTTACGATCTCAGACAAGCTTACCTTATGGTCATTAAAGCATTGCTACTTAAACACAGAGCAACAGACACTTTGAGTAATAAGCATAAATCTGAGTAATAAGCATAAATCAACAGTACAAAAATATGACAGAAACCAGACCATTCTGCAAAATCAAGGACAGATGAAAAGCCACTGTAGTACTTATGCAGTGTGTCCTCCCCATCCAAGGTAGATACAACTACTCCTTGCCTTGCTTGGACACATCCAGAGTCACTACATGGGGGAGTGGGGTGCAACAAGCATGTCGCAATTTGAAATCTCTCTGGCTGACTGTGATGGCCCTGACACATTTGTCATACCTCTCAACCTCAAGAGCAAGAAATCTGGACAAAGCCATACACAGAAGTGGGACAAAGGCCCAAAAATAAGGACAATTTTTAAATATTGCTCTAATAAACTTAGAAAGATAATAGAATAGGTCTTGCATTAGTATGAATTTTCTGAAGGGTATAAAATCTGAAACTCAACTGTCTGTCATTTTCTAACTTCAGTCTTTAGTGATTTGTCACTAACTTGCCAAAAAACACAACTTTATGAAAAATGGACCAAAAATGTGATGCAAAAATATAAAATAGACACACAATACAGCTGCTACCTGTCAAAGAAGGGACACTTTAATATTAGTACTGCTATCTTGAGAAGCTGACAAAATAAAAGAATCTACATGCATTTCAAGTAATCTATAACTTTGATTATTACAGTTATTTCTTAATTGTAAACCCTCCACGTTTTCTTCCAAAATTGCTATTTTGCGGAGGGATTATTAGGGGGAAGAGCAACATTTTGAGCCAAAAATTGGGGACAGTTGAGAGGTTGGCTATGCCTAATTCTATAAAGCAATTTATTTGCATGTACCTCTCAACCTGTTAATGCAGTAAATCTGAACAAGGCCAAATATATTGGGGGCACATATAAACAGTACTAAAAATTGCTCTTGTATAAATTGAGACAGTTGATAGAACAGCTCTTACTTTAACATGCATTTTTCTGAAGGTTATGAAGTCTGAAACTTATTATTTAGTGACTTAATTCCTAAATGATTTGCCAGAAAACTGCAAATTTTATGAAGAACAAACCAAAAATAAGAAGCAAAAATATATTCATTCTTTGAAAATCTGGACAGTTGGGAGGTATAGTTCAGCTGGGCCTGTCTGAGTTTGCTGCCCTTCCCCCCTGACAAAATAATGGTTGAATGGAGCCTCTGCAGCTATTCCAATGAACCATTACTTGGCTATTTCACTCCATTTACCATAAACACTAATGTGTATACTGCTTTACTTCTATGATGAGTTGGACTTCATTTGAAAGTTTTATTTTGTATTTTACAGCACAAACACTAAGTCATCTGTTAAACAAAGCAATGCAGTCTCACAATGAAAACTTAGCATTAAAACTTCTCTGCCCTTGAAACTCACATTCATTGAAACAGCATTGAAACACACATTCAAAGAAAATACATTTTGCCAGTGGCAGATAAAGATTAATTTTGGGCTGTTTTCAAATCATAGGCCCCTTGCATATGAAACATACATGTGCTCTTTGATACACCTTCCTCATTGTACTAAAATTATATTCCTTGTACAATGCAGTACACTTGTTAGAGGGTGTTTTAAATTTGTTTTGAACATTTTTCCAGTAAGCAATGAAACAAACCATATGCACCCATAATGGCAAAACTGCCGAGTTGAGAACATTTATCATAAAAAAGTCTACTCAGACTTCCACAGTCCACCATTATTAGTAAAGATACACAATTCTACAGTCCACCATTATTAGTAAATATGCACAATTCCACAGTCCACCATTATTAGTACATATGCACAATTCTACAGTCCACCATTATCAGTAAATATGCACAATTCTACAGTCCACCTTTATCAGTAAATATGCACAATTCTACAGTCCACCTTTATCAGTAAATATGCACAATCTCTGAAGTAAGACATCTAAATAATTCCACATTAAAGAAATCTGTAACTAATGAAGCGGTTGCTGCTAGCAATCACCTTTATAATTCATGGTTTCATCGAAAAATAAAGTGTCTGTTGCCCCTCAGGAATAAATTGCCTATATTACATTAAAAAATGATAAGCTAGTAATAATATTGCAAGAGGAAATGGATGGCAAACTGATAACAGACTCATAGTTAGTATATTCACCAAGGAGAACATTCTCAGTACGGCAGCATCCACCCCTTGTGGGAGTAGAACCCACAGCCTTCTGCATCAAAAGCAAGTACACAACCTGTTGTGCTATAGTATTAACTAGGCAAAGCACTAAACTTCTATTCCCCTGCAGCTCTCAGCTCCTTGTAAAATCTACTCAATACTCAACTGCATCTCAACTTCGCAGCTCAAGAAAACTGGAAAAAGCCAAAATGTATTGGGGGTCAAAAGCCCAAAACCAGGGACACATTAAACATTGCTTGTATAATCTTGGAAAGTTGCTAGAATAAAATGTTGTGTTGCCACCATACATTTTACTGCCAAGGTCCCTGAGCAAAAAACAGTCAGAGTAACATACCACTATGCCACATCAACTGCTTTGTAAAAGAGAGGAAGACTGAAACTTAAATGGCTATCATTTAGTGAATTCAGTTCTCACCATAGCTGTCAACCTCTTAGTACAAAACACCTGGACAAACCCAGTAATGAGGGAATACAGCCCTCAAACATATTCAGTTCTTGCCATAGCTGTCAACCTTAGCACAAACACCTGGACGAAGCCAATAATGGGGGAATACAGTCCCAAAAATAGGGACAAATTTAAAATATTCATCTTATAAACTTAGAAAATTGCTAGAAAAAAAGGTTGTGCTACTATGTATTCTGAAGAACATGAAGTTTGAAATTCAAATGCTGGTCAATTTTACTGCTGACAAAACAAAAACAATTTTCAGCAGAGACGCAGGGATTAATACTGCAGACACGTCTTTGTAAAATGACAGGGCACCAGAGCAAATCCACACAAACACAGGGAGGAGATGCAGACTCCACACAGAAGCCACCCCAACCAAGAATCAAACCAGAAAACCTATAGCTGTGAGGCAACGATACTAGCACTGCACCATCAAATATGCAAGGAATTAAACATTCAGAAACCTGAAGTCTGAAATTCAAATGCCTGTCAATTTTACTGCGGACAGAACAAAAACAATTTTCAGCAGAGACGCAGGGATTAATACTGCAGACACGTCTTTGTAAAATGGCAGGGCACCAGAGCAAATCCACACAAACACAGGGAGGAGATGCAGACTCCACACAGAAGCCACCCCAACCAAGAATCAAACCAGAAAACCTATAGCTGTGAGGCAACAATACTACCACTGCACCATCAAATATGCAAGGAATTAAACATTCCGAAACCCTTAAGTCTGAAATTCAAATGCCTGTCAATTTTATTTAACATTTTTTAATCAGGACAGTCTGACTTGGAACAAAAAAACAATTTCCAGCAGAGGCCCAGGAAGAAATAATGCAGACATGTCTTTGTAACATGGGAGGACACAAAAGCAAACCCACACAAACACAGGGAGAAGATACAGACCCCACAAAGAAGGAACCCCAGCCAAGAATCAAACACGAGAACCTGCAGCTGTGAGGCAACAATGCTACTACTACACCATCAAATATCAAGCATTGCAACATTTACAAACCACAGATATTATGAGGAACAGATCAGATCGAATATGAGGCAAAAATCTGCAGTTTTTTTTACAAATGGTGGTGGGTAGGGAACTCAAGCCTTTAACACCTGCATACAGGGTTCAAGCCTGAAGTATTCCCTACCACACCACCATGAGCACCTGGGGCATTTTCACACACACACACACACACACACACACACACACACACACACACACACACACACACACACACACCATAAAGTCAATCCAGTAAAACAAAGCACCATACACACACCATAAAGTCAATCCACTAAAACAAAGCACCATACACACACCATAAAGTCAATCCACTAAAACAAAGCACAATAAAGTCAATCCAGTAAAACAAAGCACCATACACACACCATAAAGTCAATCCAGTATAAACATTGTAAAGTAAAAAAGCACCATACACTTACCTGAATATATCCAGCTAACGTACATCCTGCCCGCGCAATACTCCAAAGACCCACGAGATCCCAAGCAAAGCTCCCGACAAGATTCCAAAGCTCCTTCCCGACGACGAGACTGTCCTGACTGCTGCTGTTGCAGTCCAGACGCGACACATAATCCCAGCAAGTCTGTGCACATTAAAAGTGCACAGACGTCTCCTTGTGTCCCCCTATGGGGACTGCCGGACTGCCTTGAGCATGCGCATAGACAGACAGTAGTCGGGACTACTGCGCATGCGCGAAGTCCGCGAAATTTAAAAAATTATTTTTTTTTCTATTTTTTATTTTTGAGGGGGCTGCAGTCCGGCAGCCCGATGCCACGAGCCGCCCCTGCCTATAGGCTTTCAGCTGCTGGCAAAGGCTCTTGCCTCTCCCATAGTGCCTTTTTTAGGCAAGGTCTTGAAAACAACATTACCCGTGTGAAATTAACCAATCAGAAAACCAAAATAAGGGTCATGCTGCTAAATGCTAGGTGCTTAAACCAAAAACCACACTCCCTGGAAGCACTTCTATCACTAGAAGATGTAGATGTCTGCACAGTCACAGAACCCTAGTTCAAGGCCTCAGACAGTATCCCAGCCTTGCAAGGCTACAATGCCTACCACATCTTTAGATCACAAAATGAACATATGAAAACCAAAGGAGGCGGTGTTTCAATCTATAAATTCACCTCCCGTCTAGTTAGAATGGACAACTCCATGCAATTACTCCAGGTTACAGTGGGTAAAGACCCCCATTCAAGTCATAGCCAGTTATAGATCCCCTTCCATGTGTCATGACACCCATGAAGCCTACCTGACCAAACTGGAGACAATCCAAATTTTACCAAACACACTGGTTATGGGGGATTTCAATTATCCCACCATCAACTGGGAAATCTACTCTAGCCTAACTCTCTAGCACAAAAGTTCCTTGACTTTGTTAATTCAAATGATCGGGAACAAACTGTCCATACCCTGACAAGGGGAACAAACATTCTGGATTTGGCCCTCACCAACATGTCAAACAGATGCACTGCCACAACTGTTGGACCCTCATTCATTAAAACTGAATACAAATCAGTCACCTTCAAACTGGCACTAACACCAGAAGCCCCAACAATGGAAAATCACCCTCCTAAGTCTCAACAGGCAAATAAGACAACTTGTCAAATTCTCCAGGGGATCCTTTGAGAGAAACACAGCAAGTACAGACAATGATAACCATAAGGTCTGTTACAGCTATGTACATAATCTAAAGGGTAGGGCCAAGCATGTGCAGAACTAGTGGCCAACAGTATCACAAACATACTAACTCTACAAAGAAAGCAAACCTGCTAGCAGATAGGTTTGGTGAAAATTTCACTCCCTTATAACCTCCTAACTTAGAACAAAGCTTCCCCCAAACCCCCCCCCCCCGACCCTACACAGCTGAAGAGCAGGTCCTCAAAGCCTTGTCCAAGGCAAAAAACACAGCTTGTATGGGATTCAGATGACATCCCGCGCTGTTTTCTAAACAGGCTAAAACATGAACTAGCATCGCCACTAAGTACCCTTTTCAATCATAGCCTAACCACAGGCTTTGTTCCTGTATAATGGGGAACAGCAACAGTTATTCCCCTCCATACAGGTGGCCTAACATGAATGGTATGAATTACACACCCATAAGCCTGACCAGCCTCATCTGTAAGGCCATGGAAAAGGGTTCGGTCCTGGGTCCTCTCCTGTTTGTATCTAAATCCAGGCCAACATGAAGGGACACTGGCTGACAAAGTTTGCAGATGATTGCAAGTTGTGAGTTATTATTAACTCCCCAAGTGATGTTGACATCCTACAGAAAGGCCTCACTGAGACCAATGACTGGTGTCAGAACCAAGGCCTTAAACTCAATGCTAAAAAATATGTTGTCATCCCCTTTGGGAAAAACCCGGTTCCAAAGAATTACCGCATCCATGGTAGTCTACTGAACACAGAAGGCATTATAAGAGATCTAGGAACACAGGCTGACAGCAACCTCTCTTTTGACCACCACATTGCCACTGTGGTCAGAAAGTCCTTCTATGTGGCACATCTCATTACAAAGGGTTTTGCATCCAAAAAGAAAGAGGTCATTGTCTCCCTCTACTCTTCCCTCATTAGGCCAGTCATTGAGTACAATGCCCCATTTGGCATGTACCTCACTGAACACCTGCAACAACTGGAGAGGCCGCAAAAGTACCTCACAAAGAGGATCCTAGGCCTTAAACATATGGACAGACTTAAAAAATCTCCAACTATTCTCTGTCTCATATTGCCTACTTAGAGGCGATCTCTGCTTGATTTACAAAGCCATGTCTGACCCAGCCAGCTCTGTTAGAAATGTTACATCTAAAGAAATCTCAATCCCTTAGCACCACATGCTGCAGAGACCGCAAACTCATTACCACAATTAACAGAACATGCTGGAGGGACAGGTTCATAACTCAGAGACTGCCCATGCTATGGAACAGACTTCCCATACATGTCAAGCAGAGCACCTCACTGGCTCTCTTCAAGAGAAATCTTGATGAGTGGATGGGAAATAGAAAATTCACCCCAGGGATCACTCCAGTGGCTTTACTCGACCGAGGCACTGGGAACTAAGGTCGGGTGGCATGATGCCAGGGTAATCCTATGGGTTAGGCATGTAAAAGCTATTAGCCTAGTACACACCTATGAACCTATGAATGCATCATTATGGCCCTCATAAATAAAAACACAGGTGACCTCCAAAGCCTGGATCCTACCCAATTCAGCTTTGTGAAGGGCCTGTTAAATCTGGTGGATTTCTTTGAAAATGTGACCAGGGCCACTGACTAAGGCAAATCTGTGCACATAGCATACCTCAACCTGTCCAAGGCCTTCAACACAATCCCACATTCAGGCATTACCAATAAACTTAGCAAAATGAATGTAAACTCCTTCCTTGTAAGATACCAACTGGCTCACAAACTGGACACACACTATCAAAGTGGGTGACTCCACATCAACCAGCAGACCTGTTACCAGTGGGGTGCCACAGGGGACAGTAATGGGTCCCTACTATTTGGTATATACTTCTCAGAAGTTCAGGTCAAAACTAAGGGGTTGTTGCTGACCAAGTCTGCAGATGACTGCAAATTAGGTGCAATCACTGAATCCCCAAATAATGTCAGTATAGTCCAGAAGGGTTTCACACAGACCATCAACTGGTGTACGAGTCATTGTCTCAAACTGAACGCAAAGAAATGCATCATCATTCCCTTTGGCACAAACAATGTCCCCTCACACTATCAAATCAATAATACCCTAAATACCCACGATGTGGTAAGGGACTTGGGTTCACAAGATGACTGCAACCTTAACTTCGACCACCATGTGTTTACCATAATAAGGAAAGCTTTCTACACAGCACACTTGATTAGTAAAGGCATTGCCTTGAGAGCAAAAGAAGTTATAACCCCCCCTATTCTAGACACTTATCTGGACAATAATTGAGTATAACGCCCCATTTGGCATGTACCATACTAAGCACCTGTAGCAATTAGAGACACCTCAGAGATTTCTAACAAAGATCAAGGGGCTCCAGCACGTGCCTTACACAGACCAACTAAAGTCCCTGTCACTATACTCCATATTCTATAGACTTCTTAGGGGAGACTTGTGCCTGGCCTACAGAGCAATCCAAGACCTAAATTTAATGAACTTGCTGCATATCTGTAAATCAAACAGCACTAGGGATAGCCAGTTCAGGCACCCAAATATGGCCTGCGACTTAAATAGGACATGCTGGAGGGACACATTCATCTCCCAGCAACTGCCATGTCATTGGAACAGGCTACCTATTCATGTCAAATAGAGCACCTCTATGACACTGTTCAAGAGGAACCTGGATGAGTGGATGACGCACTGTAAATTCTTACTGGGGATGGACCCCACAACCCTCCTGGACATGGGCAGTCATCACTAAATGCAATCTTGTGTACTGACTAGCATTTTTCTGGTATTATATTGGGATGAAATGGCTAGGCTTAACATGATCTCTGGGTCGATAACCTAGTAATCTCTTATGATCCCATGACTACTGAGGGGCGATCTATGTCTAACCTACAAGACAATCTCTGATCCAGCCCTGATGGATCTGTTACACATTCGCAAAACAAATAGCAGTAGAATTATCCTGTCTAAGAATCTAACCCTTGTCTGCGACAAACAAAAACTACAGTTGTGTACACTTACCATAAATGTAGATGTTTGAGTCTATTTACTGTTACAGTCATCACACTTGGGTTATCTGCCTGCAGGTAGCCCTTAGTCAGCCCGAATACCAGAGACTTAGCATTTCTGCGTCGGATGCTGTCGCTCCAGGACTGATGTCAGGTTGTCAGGGGTATAAAAACAGGCAGCCGACGCCATTACATCAGTTTTCCTTGTCCCAAATGTCAGGAGCCCCCCAAATAGGGAGCTAAGTTATGGTGGGGAAAACGCCACCAGTAAAAAGTAAATACCAATACCAATACCCCCCAAAAGGGGGCTGGAGGGAGGGGAAACCTTGACTGCAACAGTGAATACACTCAAACATCTACATTTATGTTGTGTACACAAATGTACTACGCTCTTCGTGTTTCACTGTTGCAATCATCACACTTGGGTAGATTCCCAAAGTTGAAGAAGGGTGGAGGCAGTCAAGAAGAGTTAGGGCTGGCTAGTATGCCTTGCAGGACTGCTGTAGCAAAACCTGCCCTGGATTTGGAAAAGATAGGCAGGTGGTAATGTTTAGTGAAGGTGTGCACAGAACTCCAGGTAGCAGCTTCCAGGATTGTCCCCGGTAGGGACTCCACTGGGAAATGCTATAGAGGCAGATGTTGCCCTCGTGGAATGTGTTCTGACCCCCTGAGGGGTTGGTTTCCCATGGTGCTTGTAGCAGAAATTGATGCAGTGTGCTATCCATTTGGAAATATAGTTTGTTTTGAAATGGCCTTGCCCTCTGCCCCTGTTGCAAAGCTGACTAGTAATTGGTCAGACTTTCTAAAGGGCTTAGTCCTATCAAGGTAGAATCTGAGCTGCCTGTGCACATCTAAGGAGTGCAGCATCCTTTCCCCTTTAATTTGAGGATTAGGGAGGAAGGTAGGCAAATGGATGGATTGGGTGAGAGCCACACTGGACACCACTTTAGGCATAAAGGAAGGGTTAGTCCTGAGGGAAACCCTGTCAGTATGTAAAATAATGAAGGGCTTCACAGCTTTCAGTGCTTGTAGCTCAGACACTCTTCTAGCTGAAGTGATGGCTAGAAGCAAGGCTGTTTTCCAAGGGAGGAATTTTAACTCTGCTGAAGCAGCAGGTTCAAAGGGGGGAAGAGTGAGCTTTTCCAGTACAAAGTTAAGGTCCCAGGCAGGGGTGGGTGCTCACCTTGGTGGCCTTAAATTGCTTGCTCCTCTCAGGAACTGTTTCATAAGAGGGTGCGAGAAGAGAGGTGGATCGGTGTTGCAATGAGCAGAAATGGCTGAGGCATGTATCTTAATGGAGGAGAAGGACAGGCCCTGGTGGAGTAGATCTGCTAAGTAATCCAGGATTAGAGGAAGGGAGGGCAGTGTTGTGTCCTCTCCTTTAGACTGAATCCATGAGCAGAACCTTTTCCACTTATCAGCATAGGATTTTCTTGTACTGGGTCTTCTGGCTTCAAGAATGACGTCCAGCACCTGCTTGCTTAGGGATGCTGGGGGAGAATTCAAGGAATAAGCCAGGCTGCAAGATTTAGGGTTTGCAGTTGTGGGTGAAAAATCTGTCCCTCCTTCTGAGATAGAAGGGTTAGTTTCCTGGCGTAGGTGCCAGGGTGCGCAGGAGTGGGTACCAGTGCTGAAGTGGCCAATCTGGGGCAATCAGAATTGTCCTTGGTCTGTCTTGTTTTATCTTGAGTAACACTCGAGAGAAAGGGCAGAGGGGGAAAGGCATAGATTGAGAGATTCACCCACTGAAAAGATAGGGCATCCACTTTCCAGGCCCTGTAGTCAGGAGTCCTGGTGCAGAATTTGTTGAGCTGGTGGTTGTAGTGGGAGGCAAAGAGTTCTACCTCTGGGGTCCCCATCTCTGAATCAGAAGGTTGAAGGTGCTGGGCTCCAACTGCCACTCATGGGGGTCTAGGAGATTTCTGCTTAAGTCATCTGCCAGTGAGTTTTGTTTGCCTGGCAGGAAATGAGCTTGCAGAGGGACTTGAATGTCCAAGGCCGTGTTCCACAGGGCCATGGTTAACCTGCAGAGTGGGTAGGAATGGGTTCTCCCTTGCTTGTTGATGTACCACATAGCTGCAGTGTTGTCTGTTTTTATTAGCAGTTGTCTTGGGATGAGTAGGGATCTCTCTTTGGTTGATATGCAGATGAATTTGACTTGGGCTCCAGTGACCCTGAATACATTTGCCATCCATGTGTGCCCCCCAGGCATAGTCTGATGCATCTGTGGTGAGGATCTGGGAGTCGTGGGTTGAGTAAAAGGCAGTCCCTTGTTGTGGTTGCATGCTTCTGCCCAGCAAAGGAACTCTGTCCTTAGACAGGGTATGATAGGAATGACAGTTTCCAGGTCCTGAGAATGTTGGCACCAAGGACTTTTTTAAGTATCACTGAAGTTTCCTCATATGCAGTCTTGCATATGGAATTATCAGTATACATGAGGCCATGAACCCTAGGGCTTGCAGTATTTTCTTGCAGATAGCTGAGTTCTGGTGGCCATTTTTTTTTAAGTAGTCTGTCAGATAGACTTGTTTTTCTGATGTGAGGAATGCCATCTGGGAAGTTGTGTCCAAGCTCGCTCCCAAAAATACAATATTTTGACTGGGTACCAGTTTTGATTTATTTTCGTTAATGGTGTACCCCAAGGAAGTGAGAAGGTTTTTTACAAATGTCAGATGCTGTAGCAGCAATTCCTGACTGTCTGCCTGAATCAGGCAGTCATCCAAGTACGGGTAAATTTGGATATTTCTCTGCCTGCAGTATGCAATGGCTGGAGCCAGGCATTTTGTGAATACTCTGGATGCAGTAGATAAGCCAAAGGGAAGTGCAGAGAACTGATAATGTATAGATCCTGGCCTGAAACGTAGACACTTCCTGCATGACTCCCTTATGGGGATGTGTAGATAGGCTTCTTTTAAGTCTAGGGTGACTAACTAGGCATCCTTGGCTAGCATGGGAAGAAGTTGTTGCAGGGTAAGCATTTTGAATTTTGGTACCACCAGGAAGGTGTTGGGGATTGAAAGATCCAGGATTGGGCACCAAGAGCCTTCCTTCCTGGGTACCAGGAAGAGTCTGGAGTAGAATCCTTGACCCCTCTGTTCCAGAGGAAATGGCTGAATAGCTCTGATATTGAGCAGGGAAAGTACTTGGTTTTGAGCCTCTGCCCACTGGTTTGGAGGAAGATATGGGAACCCTCTTGGGGTTGGCAGTGAATGGAAATAGAATTTGTAACCCTGGGATAAAATGTTGAGGACCCACCAGTCTTGAGTGATGGACACCCAGTTTTTTTTTGCATGAAGGGCAAGTTTTCTCCTAGGGACACAAGTAATTGGGCAGGGCTGGGAAGTGGAGTAAATATGTCACTGTGAACTTTTTCCGTAACGAGGAGGCTTACCACTTCCTGCTTTAGGGGTGGTGGCACTCCACTGCTTAGATCTCTGCATACCCTGAGATTGTAGTCTGGGTGGTCCGTTTCCCCTGGGTCTGGTCTGAGAAGGCCTGGAGGGTGCTGGAAAGGAACAGTGTTTGTAAGGGCAATGCCTACTGAATCTAGGGGGTTGCACTTGCAAAAAAATCCTTGACAGTCTGCATAGACATCTTTTTCTTCCATCTTTTTAAGAACCTCTTCTGCTTTGGTGCCAAACAAACAGTCCTTATTCAAAGGAGTGTCTAGTAACTTTGGCAAGGTCTGCTCCTTCAGCCAAGGATGTCTTCTCAGTGACTGCTGCCTGGCAAGATGATGCTAGGGAGTCAAAGCCACACTGCAAAGTATGTTTGCTGATTTGGCTTGCAGAGTGCATAAGCTCCTGCAATTCTTTATTCTCTGCACAGTTAGAAAAGGTTGCCACTTTTTGTTTAATAAGTTCAGTAATATGTTGCTGGTATTTCAGCATGTGAAACTGACAATTCAATGCCCTAATAGTAAGAATTGCAGAGGTATATACCTTCTTACACCATCTGTCCAAAGCTCTGGAATCCCTGTCCGAAGGGGTGGGATTCTTGGCTGTAGTAGCCTTGATACCTTTAGGCCCCTCGGAAATGATCTCTAGGTCAGCAGTAGGATTCTTGAAAAGGAATTTGTCCTGTCTGGTTTTCTACGGGCAGGAGGTAAAGTGTCAGGAGTTAGACTGGATTCCATAAAAATATCACCCACATCCAGGACAGGGGGTATTGCTAATGATCTGTGCTGAGGCAACTCTAGAAATTCTCCGAGTCTCTTTTTGGACTGAGGATAGTCTTGGCATTCCCAGTGGAAATGCTCTCTTAAGGTATGTAAGGTTTCACCAAAAGTAAAATCCTCTGGAGGGGAGGCAGAAGGAATGGATTCCTCTGCATCTGAATCCTCATAAGCAGATAAGAGCATGTCTTCATAATCAGAAATCTCAGAGTCATCGGACCCCTGGTTGTAGAAGCTGAAGGGGACTCCACTCTGTCTCTTAGCAGGGGAAGGCTGACTTCCCCTAATCAACGTAACAAGGTCTTTGGCCATTGTAAGCATTTGTTTTTGTGGCATGGGAGCAGGTGCATGTGCTTTGGTCGTCGGTTTTCTAGGCATACTATGTACTCTGGGCCTAAGAAACTCGTTAGTTTTGGTTAAAAAAGAAGTTGTCTGTTTGAGGCGAACATCGTTTGAGAGAAGAACTGCCTCAGAAGCAGGTGCCTGCTCAGCGGCTCCGGACCCATCCAAGGTAGAGACATCCGCAAATTCCACAGTCGAAGAGTCTTGCGGCATATCGGACTCCGTATGGGTCCCGGTAGAGGCCTGAAAATCCATTGAAGTGGGCATCAGGGGTGCCAAGACGCCACACTGAGTACCAGCGGACTGGTGACTAGCTTAACAGAAGCGTCGTTGGCAGTTTTGGACCTATGCGGTCTGTCTCTGTCTTTATCCTTACGTTTTTTCGGAATATCGGTAGTCGGATGGCTTACCAAAGCCTTTTCAGAATACGGAGATTGAGAGCGAAAGAATTTAGCAACAAAGAGAGCCCAACGAAGAATTGTTCAGGCGTTTAACAAGGCACAAAACTGACAGCGAGGGACATCGTGGTCGGGCCTAAACATGTGATGCAATAAGAATGAAAATCTCTGTGAGGTATTTGCTTTCCACAGGGAAGACAATTGTTTACTTTTTCTGACATCGGTAAGAGCAAGAAAAAAGGATCCCCAATGGGGTACTTAGCTTTAGAAGACTTCAGGATTATTCAATTCGTAAACGAAAATTCAGGTAGCGGGCAACCGGCACTTGCTAACTACTTCTGCTTCAGGCTCCTCGGCAAAAAAGACTGATGTAATGGCGTCAGCTGCCTGTTTTTACACCCCTGACGACCTGACGTCAGTCCTGGAGCGACCACATCCGATGCAGAAATACTAAGTCTCTGATATTCGGACCGACTGAGGGCTACCTGCAGGCAGATAACCCAAGTGGGATGACTGCAACAATGAAACACGAAGAACATCATGTAGGAGGGACATGTATATGTCTCAGAGATTACCCCTTCTCTGGAATAGAACAGACTTCCTATTCATATGAAACACAGTTCTGCCCTAAGTCTATTCAAATACAATTTTGGCCAATGGATGGGAAATCACAAATTCACCCCTGGCTTGTTGTTTGTGGCCTTTATGGATGGGGCAGTTTGTAGATGCCCTAAGGCACAGACATATACTAAAAACATTCTAGCCAGTGGTCATTGCTAACTGAGAAAACTGGGGCATGAATGGATAGGATTAAAAAGGCACTAGGGCCTAGTAATTTTATTTTATTTATTTTACATTTGTTAACCGGGAAAGTCCGACTGGATACATATCCATTTTCAGCGGAGGCCCAGGGAGAAAAGCTCCATGTTACAAAAAAATTAGTAACACTTAAAATGCAGGTTACAGAGATATCTAGAAAATTAACAATAAATCAAAGACAAATTCAAATTAAGGTTACATTTAGATAGGAAATAAAAAACATTGTTGCTGATGGAATAAATAGGGAGAACAACATTTATAAGAAGTGTGTCTATAAAAAAAGGATTTTCAGTTAGAAAGTAAGGAAGATGAATAAGAGAAGGTAGGTTAGGTAAGAAGGAGTTTATTTAGTATGGGCAGAATAGTAAGTTATTTTCCTGATACTGGAAATTAGAGACACATAAGGGAGTAAAGAAATATCTAGTATGAGGGTGTGGGGAAAAAGGGTAATCACAATTGTGAGCTAAGTTTGGTTTAATAGTTTCTTGGTGTGTTTTGGGTTAGCCAGGGTTTAGACATGGACAGCCAGTCACTGTGCATGTGTGTCTTTAGAGATATTTTGAATTAAGGCAAGGAGCATTTAGCGGTTAGTTCAGCAGGAAGGGAGTTCCATTTTTTTTCCAGATTTGGAGAATAAGGAATCTCCGGCTGAGTTGTTGGCTTTGGTCGTTTGTACTAGCATTCTGCTGGATGAGCGAAGGGATGTTAGGTTGCTATAAGGGGTAATAATATTAGTCAGAATAGGGGTACTGGTAGGTTGATATAGGATTTTATGAATAACTATGAGTTGGTTACAGTATATTTGACTGGGTAGTTCTAGCCAGCCTAATTTGTGAAGATTATGACAGTGGTGGGTTCTGTATGCTGAGCCTGTGGCAAATCTTGCTATATTGTTATAGCAGCTGGTGATTTTGTTGAGGTTTGATTTAGACAGATTAGTGAGGATGGGTGAGGCATAGAGAAGGGATGACAGAAGATGTGTGCGAGCTATGGCGGTTCTGTCAGTTGGGGTTAGAAATTATGGTGCCATTGTTAGAAGAGACTGTAATTATTGGTGGTGTTAGCTTACGGGTTGGGGGAGAAAAGTAGTAGTTTGGTTTTGTTTGGGTTCAATAAGAGATGACGATTATTAAGCCAGTTCTCTACTTTGTTGAAGGTGGTTTGGGTTAGGGATTGTAATTCTGAGGGAGTAGAGGCAGTGCAGATTAGCATAGAGTCATCTGCGTACTGTACAGAAGTTGCCTGTGGGATAACTTTGGGCAGGTCTTTGATGAATATAGAGAAAAGGAGGGGACCCAAAATAGAACCTTGGGGTACTCCAATGGTGACAGGTAAAAGGGGGATAGTTTATATTTCCACAAGACAGCTTGTTGTCTACCATACAGGTAAGAATGGAACCAGTTAATTACTGGGTTTATCTATGGACAGTGACTTGAGAAAGTCTAAGAGTAGGTTGTGATTTACCATATCGAATGCTTTTGACAGATCGAGGAAGAGGGCAGAGGAAAGCAGGTTTTGATTACAGTTGTGATTTATTGTGTTAGAGAAGGAGAGAAGGATAGAAGGGCAGTGGTTGTACTGTGGGCTGGGATGAGGCTAGGAGAGAATTGTGAGTAAGGTGGGCTAATAGTTGTTTCTGTATGCATTTCTCCATTATTTTGGCTAAGGGAGATAGTATGGTGATAGGTCTGTAATTAGAGAGTTCAGTGGAGTATCCTCCTTTGTGGAATAATGTGAGCAATTTTCCAAATGGAGGGGATGTAGGATTCTTGACTAGTACGATTGATTAAGATGGAGATAGGGTAAGCTATTACATTAGCGGCCTTTTGTAGAAACTCTGCAGGAAGCAGGTCGGCTGCCAGGGTGGTAGGTTTTAATTTCTTAAGTAAAGATTTGATATAGTCTGTGGGTATAGGCTCAAATTTTAAGTGTGGGGGGGGGGGGCTCACTTGAGTAGGTGAGATTGTAGTAGAAGAGGAGGGAGATAGATTATTAGCTAGGGACTTGACTGTTTCGATGATGAAAGTGTTAAAGGTATTCGCAACAGATTCAGGGGGAAGTTGTAAGATAGCTGAGGGGGGTGGGGGGTAGAATATTTACCTGGGTGGAGCAGCTTATTCAGACCTGACCAGAATCTTTGAGGCTGATTTTGGTGCTTTTGCTGTAAACTGAAATAGTAGTTTTGCTTGTCTAACACAACAGACCTTTTAGCTTCATTTCTTAGTTGTTTGAATGTTATGTGGGCTTGTGGAATTTGGTGGCTCTCTATGAGGTCCATGCTATATTTCTAGCAGTAAGTTTTTGTCTAGTAGTATTGGTTAGCCATGGAGCAATTTTGTTTTTGGTTCTGATTAGACATGTGGGAGCATACCTGTCTAAGATGGCCAGGAATCTGGTGTTGAATTCCGAGACTGCTTGGTCAAGGAGAAGTATTTTAAGATTGGCCCAGCTGCATGAGCTTAGATCAGCTTGGAAACTATTTAGGTTAAAGTTCTTTGTATACCTGAGGGTTTGAAAGGTGGTTTGGTGGGGCATGTCATCTCTTTTCCTGATTATGTAGGTTAGGAGGTGGTCGCTCATGTCTTCAGGGAGGGTGCCTGATTTGTATAGCTGAGGTTTGTTATTTATTAAGATCCAGTCTATGATGCTTTCCTTTTTGTTGGGCTTGTTGATTCTGGTGGGGGTAGTAATGGTTTGGCAGAAACCATGTAAGTTAATATGGGTGGTGGGGAAGTTTGCTGAACAAGTTGTCCAGTCAATGTTGAAGTCCCCAAGAATGATTGTTTCTTGGGGGTGGGTGGAGGATAACCATTGGAGGGTGCTTTCTAAGGTGTTTACGTTATTGCCTGGAGGAATATAACTACATACTATGTTTATAGATTTGTTTTTGTTAAGTTGGATTCTTGAGATGATTGTTTCGGTGTTGCTAGTTATTAGGTCTTGTGGGGTGCTAATTGTGGATAACTCAAGAGAGGATTTATTATAGGATGGCTACTCCACCTCCTTTTCTACCTTTACGATCCAGTCTTATTATATTGTCTAGTCTTATAATATCCTATGATTCTTAACATAACAGTATACAAAAATCAGTTTATTAGTTAAATAAGAAGAGAGTACGATTTGTAAGTAAATCTTTAAAGAGAATAAAACAACTATTCAAATTATTACATTCATAAAATTGTAGAAAGTATTCTAAGGACTAAGTCAATATGGGAACGGACATAGGAGATACTATTGCATTTTTTCTTTAAGGCTACAGCTGATTTACTGCTGAAAATGCAAGATTTATATAGGATGGCTACTCCACACCTCCTTTTCTACCTTTACGATCCAGTCTTATTATATCCTATGATTCTTAACATAACAGTATACAAAAATCAGTTTATTAGTTAAAGGCAGTCAGTGCATTTTTTCCTTAAGGCTACAAGTTAAAAATTCACTGAAAGCATTCAAGTTGCTTTTTACACTTACAAGAGGAATACAGATAACAAGGGACATAAAGCATTCTATGTAAGTGGGAACATAGGCTCTAACAAACATTTCAGCGTAGTTAATCCTAACTTTAAAATAGGTAATGTCTGTGGGTGCAGCCACTGATATGAAGCAGCATCTCCTATATAGAGAGATAAAATTCCTTTCAGAAAAGTGTGTATAATTTTCTGTTTGCTGTGAGTTAAAGGGAGTTGAGGGGTTGTAATGTATCCATTTATTTATTTGGTGTTTTTAATAAAGTGTCTGGCAAAATACGACACTAGTTCAAACAGAGATGAGAAAAGCAACTACATGCAAAATCAGCCTGCCAAACATTAGTATGTTCGTGTAAGCTGAAAGCTGGAAACATATATCCAAATACATGCCATGTATATTATGTGGAAATAATAGCTTTTTTACCAGAATGACTGCTTTGTCACTATAAACATGGAATGCAAAAGGCCATGAAAGTATACACATAAAGCAGACTACTGAATTACAGTAAGAAGTGTAGGGTGGAAACAGCAACGTTACAGGAGATGTATCTGAATAGAAATGAGCATTCAAATCTGACAAAGGATTTCAGAAGGACATTCAGCATAGTATCATGCACTAAGGAAATGGGGAACAATAATACTGATGGCAAGAGCAACTCCAACAGTGATAGAAAAAAATGGTGCATTTGTGGTAGTAGGGGGTTACTAGCAGGGGAAGAGGATTACAATGGCATGTTTATATCCTATGTGAAACTACTATCACGGAGTTTAGGAGAACTTTGGGAGACAAAATAAGCTTTCAGCAAAGATTTATTTATTGTTGAAGACTGGAATACGACTTGCGATAGTGAGAGTGTATGTGAACCAAAGAGGGGAGATTTCTAAAGAAACCTATGAAAATATTTGGTATAGAAGACATGTACTCAGACGTAGGAACTGAAGACAGAATTTACATATTATTCCTAAGGAACGTTAAATGGGTTAGACTGGATAGAAATACTTCACAGGAGCATGTGCATTTAATTGAAAGCTTTAACACACATCTAAACTATTTCGGATCAAGCACCAATAAAAACTAAGAAAAAAATACAGAATAAAGTAAAAATGAGACACTGCTGCTTTCCTACTTAACCTGTTAAAAAGAGGGGACCTTTTAAAAAATGAGGAGTGGAAATTATTTGAGAGTTATAATGAAAAATAGACATTTCTTCAGAAGGAACAAGTGAATGGGATAAAATGAAAATAGATTTTAAAATAAGATAGAAATAAAAGAGAGCGATACGGTTAAGAAACAACAGGAATTTTTAGAGGGGATAATTTTATTTATTTATTTAACATTTGTTTACCAGGAAAGTCAAACTTGGAACAAATCCAATTTTCAGCAGAGGCACGGGGAGAAATGCTCCAGATGCAGGTCTTTGTAATGTGGAAACCAGAGTACCTGGAGGAAACACACATGAACACACAGAGATCATGCAGACTCCGCACAGAAGGTACCCCAGCCGAGAATTGAACCGGAGAACCTCTTGCTGTGAGGTGGCAAAAATAGAAGTTATGTTCTTACCATAACGTTCCATGTTAGTTGTCTTCCTCTCGCCTTCTTTCTTGCTGGATGGGTTCGGAGCCGACCTCGGCTCCGACTCGGCCACTCTAAAAGCTCGAGAGTTGGTTCCACCGGCTCGAGGCTCCCCTTATATCCCACAATGCTAGGCGGTAATACCTCAGATCTCGTTTGAAAGCTAGGCCCAGCCAATAAAAAATCCAGAAATACTGGAAATGGGAAACCCACCTCTATAAAATGACAGAAGGAAGGTGACCTAAAACCTGATGAAGGAATATATACATAGTATAGTATATACATATATACAAAAGAGGTGGTAGGAAGAAAGGTCACAATCAAACTCCTCTAGGTCTGTCCAGGCTAGGGGGAAGGAGGGTGGGACGCAAGAAAGAAGGCAAGAAGAAGACAACTAACATGGAATGTTATAGTAAGAACATAACTTCTATATGTTAAGTTGTCCATCTCGCCTTCATTCTTGCTGGATGGGACCGCGTCCCTAGCACCTTGTCCCGGGTGGCCTATCGGAACAGACTCTTGAGTACAGTGGAACCAAAGTTAGCTCTATGTCTAGAAGATAAATCCAACTTATAATGAGAAATGAAAGTGTGAGGAGTAGCCCATGTAGCTGTTGCACAAATCGTATCAATAGGCAACCTATCTTGGAAAGCTATAGAAGTAGCCAAAGCTCTAGTAGAATGAGCCTTAGGTCTGTTAGGCAACTTCTGGTGTCTAATCTCATACACAAAGGAAATCAAGGATGTAAGCCATCTGGAGAGTGATACTTTCGAAACTGGAAGGCCCTTTCTGCCTTCTGCATAAGAAACAAACAATTGGTCAGCTTTTCTGGTCTGTTTGGTCCTATCCAAATAATACCTTAATTGTCGATGAACATCTAGCCAATGTAATTTTTGTTCAGACCTGTTAGAATAGTTAGGAAAAAACACAGGAAAGTCAATGTTTTGATTTAGATTTGCTGCAGAGGCTACTTTAGGTAAAAAGGATGGGTTGGTCCATAAAGATACTGTATCCTTATGAAACAAAAGATATGGTGATCGACTGCAGAGTGCATGAAGCTCTGAGACCCTTCTAGCCGAAGTAATGGCTACCAGAAAGAGTGTCTTCCAGGATAGCAATTTCATTGAACAGGAAGCTGCAGGTTCAAAAGGGGGAAGAATCAAAGATGTGAGAACTAAATTAAGGTCCCAAGAAGGAGGAGGATTTCTTATAGGAGGCTTGAGAAGAAAAACTCCCTTCAAGAAAGCTTTGCAAAGCTTGTGAGACATGATGGCAGAATCCGAGATGCCCACATGAAAGTTAGATATAGCTGCCTATTGAACCTTAAGAGTAGACGGAGACGAACCTGCGTGGAATAGTTCGGCTAAGAAATCAAGGACCGTTTGAATGGGAGCAGTGAAAGGATCTATGTCCCTTCCTTGAGCCCAATAGGAGAAACGTTTCCACTTACTAAGATAAATCTTCCGGGTGGAAGATTTATGGGAAGCTATTAAAATATCTCGAACTGAGTGAGATATTTGAGGAAGCCTGGCTAAGGTTGGAATTGGAGGAACCAAGCAGTGAGGTTCAGAGAGGGGAGGGAGCGATGTAACTGACCCGACTGATGGGTCAAAAGATCTGGAACTAGGTCCAGATGCCAGGGTTGCTCCAACAGAAAATGGTGTAGAAAGGGGAACCAAACCTGTCGAGGCCAGTAAGGGGCAATGAGGATCAATGAAGCTTTCTGAGCGATGGCTTTCTGTATCACTTGAGAAATTAGTGGGAAGGGAGGAAATGCATACAGAAGTCCCCGGGGCCAAACTTGGACAAGAGCGTCCCTGCTGGGATGGCCTGGTAGAGGAAAGAGGGTGAAGTAATCTTTGCACTTGCTGTTTTGGGGAGTAGCAAAAAGGTCGCAGCAAGGCTGGCCCCACTTCAGAAAAATATTCTCCACGATTGAATTTTTCAGAGACCACTCGTGAGGCATGAGAATAGCTCTGCTCAATTTGTCCGCAATGAGATTGGACTTTCCGGGGATGTGCATTGCTATCAGAAACTGCTGAGAAGAAATCGCCCATTGCCACAGTCTGAGTGCTTCTCGACATAGGGGGTAGGATCTGGTTCCGCCTTGTTTGTTGATATACCACACTACAGACATGTTGTCCGTCTGAATTGCTATCGTTCCCATAGGAAGAGAGTCTTGAAGGGCTTGCAACGCTAAAAGCACTGCTCTCATCTCTAGAACATTTATACGCAAGTGGCGTTTGTCTGATTGCCATATGCCCTGGACTGTCCTGCCCTGATAATGCCCCCCCCACCCGATCAGGGAGGCGTCCGTTGTCAGAGTAGCAACCGGAGGGGGAGGGACAAATGGTCTTCCTAGGAAGAGCTGGGGGGAAGAAATCCACCAAAGAAGATGATTCCTGCATGCTTGCGTTATCACAATGGTGTGGGACATCGGAAGTTGTTGGTACGACCATTGTGTGAAGAGCATCCATTGTAAGATTCTCATGTGAAATCTGGCTAATAGAAGTAGAGGGATAGCAGCCGCCATAATCCCCAGTACTTTTAGGACTAATCTGACTTTGATTCTGTTGCTGTGGAAAAGAAGAGAGACTAGTTTGTGTATGTCTGCTATTCCTTTGGTCTGTGAGTCTCGCAGACATGCTGACTGTGTCTAGATTTGCGCCTATGAAGGTAATAGCACGACAAGGCGACAAAAAAGACTTTTCGCAATTTATTGAGATACCTAGCTTTCGAAATATGCAAAAAGTGTAGTCCCTGGCAAGTAGTAGAAGATGCTTGGTGGGAGCTGTAAGGAGCCAGTCGTCTAAATATGGAAACACCTGGAATCCTTGACGTCTCAGGTGAGAGGCCACCACTGCCATGCATTTGGTAAACACCCGGGGGGCTGTGGTGAGTCCAAAGGGCAGGGCTCTGAATTGAAAGTGACTGGTTCCCAGCCTGAAGCGGAGAAATCTCCTGGAGCGTCTGTTCATTTTTATATGATAGTACGCATCCTGGAGGTCTATAGAGCACATCCAGTTTTCCTTTCCCAATAGGGGTAGGATGGATTGCAACGTGACCATCCAAAATCTTGTTTTCTTGACAGACTTGTTCAAGATGCTGAGATCCAAAATGGGCCTCCAGTCCCCTGTTTTCTTTGGAACCAAAAGAATTTGGAGTAGATTCCGGATCCTTGCTGGTCTGCTGGCACTGGCTGAATGGCTCTTTTTGCAAGCAACTTCGATATTTCTAACGCTGCTTGATCCCTTTGAGCGGGTGGAACATCTGGAAGGGACTTTTTTGACTGATTTGGAATGCGAAAGAACGGAATGGAATAGCCTTCGGAAATGATGGACTGTACCCACTTGTCTTGAGTTAGAGATCGCCAGGCTTCTGGGTACAGTGATAATCTTCCCCCGACCGCCTCTGAAGGTGGACAGTCGGGCAACACCTCAGGAATGCTGGAAGGGCTTATCGGAAAAGGTTTCTCGACTGCCCTGGTTCTGCGGACCCCCCCTGCCTCTAGGGCGACGTCTACCATTATTGTTCCCCCCTCTGCCTCTAGAGGGGAACCGACTCTGTGCGTCAGGCAAAGCCCCTTGAGATTGCTTGCGGAACCACATTTTCCCACTTTTCTGGCCTTTGGGGTAAGGCCTAGAAGGAGTAGAAAAACGGACTCCGACGGCAGAAAGAGTTTTGCCATCCGTCTCGCACCTTGTCAAGGTTTCTTTCACTTGAGGACCAAAAAGGGACGATCCATCAAACGGGGAATTAGTGAAAGACGTCTTAAAGGGGTCCGCAAAATTGCATAGCCGCATCCAGGCATGCCGGCGTAAGGCCACACCTGTACCTGCGGCTCTGCTCGCTCCATCAGCCGCATATGAAAGGAGGCATGGAGGAGTTAGCTATAGAATTTAGGGTAGCCAGCTGAGCGTTCATCTTGTCCTGAAAACCCGCAGCTGTAGGATCCTTTAACATCTCACTCGCTTCCTTGATAAAGTCTCTTTGAAGACGAGTGAAATGACAGAGGTAGTTCAGCGAACGCATTGAAAAGGTCGCTGACGAAAACATCCGCTTCCCGTACCTGTCCATAGACCTAGATTCCTTGTTAGGGGGATGGACAGGCACTGAAGGATCAGCTAGTTCCTTCTTAGTGGCAGCAGCTACCACCATAGCATCCACAGAAACTCCCTTAGTCAGAAACTGCTTGTCTGCTGGTGCTGTAATAAACCTTGAAGGTCTCCTGGGGGTGGGGTCCACAGAGTCAGGAGCCGTCCAAGCCTTTTTCGCTACCACCTGCATAAGGGGGGTCAAAGGGGGGGGGACACCCAGGAGGTGGAAGGGCGAGAGCCGAACGCCTCAAGATACACAGATTCTTCCTCCGAAGGGTTAAGGGCTGGCCAATTTCCCCTCTGTTTCAAGATCTCCAGGATGTCTGCAAAGGAGACATCTTCAGAAGGGGAACGGGGGGAACCCTCAGAATCCTCTAAATCCGTGTCAGAGGTGACAGACTCAGGTGAGTCTATGTGCTTCCTTTTGCACTTTCTCTTCCTAGGGGGCTCCCCTGCCAATTCAGGGGAGGCCTCGGAAGAGGATGAGATCCCCACCGGGGATTCTTGAGGAGCTGGCTCTCTGCGGTCTGGGATGAGGGAGTGAGCAGACATTACCTGAGGCACCGAAGGGGGAGGGACGGACAGAGCTGACTGTGGAGTTGAACCGGGTTCCAACACACTCCACATGACCTCAAAAGCACCCCTGTCAGGCAGAGCCAAAGGTCCCCGCTCCAAAAAGCTGAAAACCTCCCTCGGCACCGACAGTGATGGCTCCGAGGCCAATGTCGGAGCCGAACTCACCAGCGCCGAAGTGCCGAGAGGGAGAGCGGGGTCGGACAAGGGTCCGATGCCACTCACCCCCTCGGAGCCAACGAGGGAAGTCCGGCGCCGAGATTCTTCCAAGGAAGAAATCAGAGCCGACGACGGCGCCGAAGACAACTGTATCGGCTCCGACGCTACCACAGTCTCGGGTCCGAAACGTCCCGGCTCCGAGCTCAAGGGAGTCGGAGGAGGAACATTTTGAGGAATAGGATTAAGCATCGACTGATGAGTCGGGCTCTGAAGCATTTGGGCCAGTGCCTTGGACTTAAGAAGTCGACTCACTACCCTCTGAAGGTCATGGTCAGACAGTCTCGATGACCTAGAGGAGTGAGATCTATGGCTCCGTTCAGACAGCAAGGGAGATGCTGGAGCCGAATGAACGGAGCCAAGGGACGGTGACCTAGACCTCTTCCTAGATGTCGGTTCCGATAGAAATCTCTGAGTCGGCTCCGATAAGACTAATACCTCGGCTCCAGCCAGAGCCAAGGGAACCACAGAAATAAGAGCTCGAGTCTCATCGGCTCCAGCCGGAGCCGATGTTGTAGCAGACTTCGACGCCTTAGGTGTCGACTCAGATGCTGGAGTCGAAGACCTAGAAGCCTTAGAGGGTTTGCCTGAAGAAACAGTCGGAGGACCCTCCGGTTTTAGCAAGCCCCGTAAGATGAGCTTATTTTTTCTTTCCTGCAGGACTCTAGGGCTGAAGCCATGGCATACAGTACAAGAGTCCTGCAGGTGTAAAGGTCCCAGGCAGTACACACAAGAAGTGTGACCGTCTGTCAGAGACATTTTCTGACAGCACGAGTCACACTTCTTGAAGCCTGAGACCTTCGAATCCTTAGACATTTTAAGGAACAAGTGTAATCACACACAAGCACAAACACACTGATTACACTATACACTAAAATAAAACTAACTTAACTAAATAAATTTAGATAGATAGTTATAAATTTATAACAGTCCCTACAAAAAACACATACACTCCAAAGGGGGATGGAAGGGCCCGAAGGCCTAAGGAAAGAACATATAAGTTCTTGTGGAAAAGGGGCGAAGAGCAAGGAGGAAGGGATAAAAATCCTTTTAAGTAAGGGGATACTGAACAGAAACTAATTTAAAAGGGATTTAGTTAAACTTTTAAACTGTTTTCTACACTAACCTGAAGCCGGTTGAAGCAACACACCTCGATCGCTGTAGCGGCAAACGAGATCTGAGGTATTACCGCCTAGCATTGTGGGATATAAGGGGAGCCTCGAGCCGGTGGAACCAACTCTCGAGCTTTTAGAGTGGCCGAGTCGGAGCCGAGGTCGGCTCCGAACCCATCCAGCAAGAATGAAGGCGAGATGGACAACTTAACATCTACTGCTACACCACTGCACCGTGTAATTATAAAGGTAATAATTAATAATAATAATAAAGGTATAATAATAAAAGTTAAAGTACTGCAGAATCAGAAAAATCTCACAAAGGAGGAGGAGCAACTGCAGAAAGCTATAGGGAAAATAAGGAGGTTCTGAATAATATGCATGAATTTTGAAAGTATGCTATTAGCAACTATTTTTGATAACTGCAGAACACAAAAACATTTAGCATGATGACTTGGGCAACAAAGTCGAAAGTGCTGTCACCAAACTTATGGAGCCTAAGACATGGAAAATAACCAGAGATGCTACAGAGGCATTAGAAATATTTCAGAAATGTCATGAACATTTCTATAAAGCAAAGGAAACCAAGAAAAAGCACAAATTTAAATATTTAAGAAAGACTTACTTATGCCAAGCCTATAGGAAGGCAAGGCCCAACAATTAATAGTTAAGACAGGAGAAGATAAGATACAAATGGTGATGTATATTCGATCTACAGGGAAGTCTCCGAGAACAGATGGTATTCCTGTGGAAGGTTGGAAGTTAGGAGGGGAAGCACCAGCATGTTACAAGAACGCTGTGTTGGCTATATTATTCAAAGAGGGTAAAGACCCATCAGACCCAGACTCATACAGACCCATTTCAGTTTTAAACCATGACTATAAAAATCCTTATGGCTATACTAGCTAGGAGACTTGCAATGGTGCTGCAAAAATTGATAGATATGGATCATTGTGGTTTTGTGGAGGACAGGCAAACATTTAGCATTAATATAACAATGATGATCCAGGGGGAAGAAAATGTAAAAAAAAATAAAATAAATAAAATACCACTGCTGTTGGTGGGTCTTGCTGCAGAGAATGCATTCAATAGAGTAAACAGAGATTTTATGAATAGGGCACCAGATGCATTTGCATGCCGTGATGCAATAATAGCGTCAATAAGGAGGATATATGAAGGATCAGAAGCAAGAATTAAGGTGGGAGGGTTCCTCTCTGATAATTTATTTATTTACTGCATTTGTTGACCGGGAAAGTCCACTGGGCCTAGGAAGAGCCCATTTTCAGTGGAGGCCCAGGGAGAAAAGCTCCACAGTATTACATACATAAGTAATAGAACAATGTTGATACATACAAAAGTAAAAAATAAAGTTGAAACATAGGACAATGTCATTCCATTAATTACGTACAAAAATCCTTAACTATATGCAAGAGTAAAACTATCTTAATGTGTAGGACCAAGTATTATGGGAAGTGGTGTGACATGGGAGGAAAAGTAGTGGAAGAAGTGGCAATAATGTATTACAGTCAGCTATAGATGTGAAAGATGATGTCTTTGAACAAAGGAACCAAGAGGGGGTATACAGCCTTTCCCCTTTGTTCCTTGCTTTACATTTAGATCTGCTGGCAAAGAAAAATGAGCAATTCAGAAATTCAAGGATGTAAGAGGCACTGTAATAATGATTGTGAGAAGGGATCCAATAATGGAGAACTAAGCTTTCACCAGGGATTATTTATGGTTGGGAATGGAACATGATTTGCAATAGTGAGACTGTATGAGAGGACCTAAAAGGAAACATTTAGTAAAAGCGGGTACATTTATGAAGACATTTTTGAATATATTTGTATGCAAGATATGAATTCAGTAGTCGGAACTCAGAATTTACATGTTTTCCCTCAAGGTACAATAACTAGGACAGACTAGACTGAAATTATATTTCACAGGAGCATGTGCATTTAATTGAAAGCTTTGTCACACCAATAACTTTCAGATCATATACTGATAAAAACATATAAAAATACAACTTAATGAAGTAACCATGACACAATGGTGCCTTGGCATAACGATTAAGGTGTATACCTCACAGACATAAGGTACAGGATTTGATTCTCACCTTTGATCACTGCCTGGTTGTTGGCTAGACCTATATGTAACAGTCTGAAGACGGATTGCCTGGTATTTTTACCAATGAAGCTGGAGCGGTAGTAAAACAAAAGGGGACGAGAGTACGATTTGTAAGTAAATCTTTAAAGAGAATAAAACAACTATTTAAATTATTACATTCATAAAATTGTAGAAAGTATTCTAAGGACTAAGTCAATATGGGAACAGACATAGGAGATACTATTGATATGGATGACTGCAAGTATGGGATGAAAAAAATAGGCAAGATGGGGCTGGAATTTGCTGGATAAAACTGACAAAGGAATCAAAGTTTCTGGGAGCAAATAACTAGAAAAGGAAAAGTAATGGGGGGGGGGGGTGATGCCAAACAGAAGTTTGGACTGCAGGTTAGAGATTGCCTTCCCTACTATAGACTGATAGAGTATAACGAACAATGCAAGAGACAACACTAAATGCAACAATGGATTCATTCCCGAATCTTTATTGAAAACAAACTTTGCACTTTGATCCTGTTTTTACAAAGGTCTTTATTAGAGAATTGCAAGAGGTCAACCACAATGCCTGAAACAAACCAGGATTCTTCTGTAGAGGTTAAAGTGGCAGTGATGACCATGGAGAGAGGCCACCCTCCCATCCACTACTCCTGGGTTACCGGAAGGTCACCAGCAGAAGTAGACTTTCTACTCCTGCAACACTGAGACAGGAGAAAATGAGGAGGTTAACTGAACCACTGAAATTAAAGCATATTAGAGAATATAGCAATATTTCAGGCAGAGGTACTGACAAATAAAACAAGAAGCCTTACTTCTTTATTAAGGTAAACCTTATTAATTGCAATACCACAGCACGCATCAATGAAATAACTAATCATTTTTTCATTTTAAAAGCAGTGGCACTATCACAAACGCTTCCTGCTCAGTATTTATCCCAGTCACACTGGTGACAACAAATTCCGGAAACTGCACCAGGTTACAAGGAGCATGACTGCCTGACAAGTATTCCCTTGAGTGCATCACCTGCTGGAAACATTCACACACAATAACACAATTAGCAACTTGGTTTCTTAAATAAAGGCATGAAAGCACAAAACTTTACATCATCACTGCCATGGTTACCTTTTTAATACCCATTAGGAAATGTTCCTGTGAACAACTAACACTGGAAGAGAACAAAGGGACTCTAACGGTTATGCTCATGCATCTGGTTTTACTGTTCCCTGGCTACACTTAACTTTAAGTGCTTTAATTCTGATGTGCTTGATCTTAACTTGCTGTTTTTTCTTTGTATGTATGAGCCTCCCAGTTACTCCTACTTGTCTGTGCTGCTCCCTCTATAACCCACATAAAAAAATAAGATGCCAGACTTTACATAGTTATCCTTGAACTGCTTCAAAAATAAAACACTGCTCTGCTCTCTAACTTTAATTATGTCACTAGGATTATCTTAGGTGTTTTTAACAACCTGTACACTTCAAAGTTCTAACAAAATATATGTTCATTTGGTACTCTAATATGTGCGTCACTGTTTGATTTATACAGCATGTGAATTGGATACTTGATCTGTGAAAGTGACCATTCAAAAGAAATAAAAACAATGCACAAGTTTAAATGTAGCTTCTGGTGAGGAAGGCAAACCCCAATTTTTTCTGCCACTCTCATAGCTTACTCTTTCGCTGACCAAGGAATAATGTAGCAAGTGTAAGTTACTGAACATTCTAGCCTGACACTGACATTTCTGCATTATTTATGGCAAAGCTGACATTTTCACTTCTCCTTCATAATACTTAACAACAAGAAGCCAGAAGTACTCACTTCCTTCTAAATTCCAGAACGCAATGTTATCTGACATGCCAAGGAAAAAGCATCATTACAGTATAATGCAAACAGTAATCACAATTAATCTAATGATAAAAAGGTAGCTGCATTTCTACATTCCATTGACTCTGTTCTATTGGCGCTACCTAATAAAACAGTTTTCTCTTAATTATTCAACAATGCATCCACCATATGTTTGGCCACAGTTACATCAGCTAATAAGCAGTTTCACCAAACTTAAAAATTAGAGAAGCCAGCCTTAGAATTTAGTATAGTCATTCTAAATTGGTTCAGAACCTTTGCACAGCAATGCACTACAACATCAGCAAACATTCTGTTATTGGTGGGCAGGGGACTTATTGCACAAACCCATCATGCCTTACAATATTCAGTCAATTTTAAATATCATTAGCTTGCATCCGTTAAGCTACCATTACATCAACTATGCACTATGGACATTTTTCATCAGATGCTCAGTGTCACGAAAGGAAATACTGCCAGCCCAGCTATCTGGATTTTTGTAAATAATTATATGTTACTTGTGAATATCAACATGATTCATATGCATGTGTTACAACTGTATCATAACTGTATGTTTTTATATATATCAAACTGCAGATACAAAAGCGTGTGTTGAAAAAGTATTTTACAAAGTACTGAGCTTAAAGATACATCCACATTGTACCCTTCTGGAAAATGACAAATGTATATACACTATTGCAACTGTTTAAATGTATACATTTTAACAGGGGAAACTGGAACAAAGGAGGTTAGCTTGCAAACCCTCAGAAAAATAGTTGAAGTTAAATTACTTTATGGCTGGGCCATAAAAAAAGATGTTATCTTTCTGTTTCAGTGCAACAGCAGACACAATGTCTGTACTAGAGAACTACTGGTATTGTCTTTAAATGTGGAGGAATGCAAATTATTTTACAACTTCCACCATTTACCAAAAGATCTGAGGTCTATGTATTTTCACAGGTAGATGCTAAATGCTACCAGCTAGCATCAATGGTTGTTTTCAGCCTGGGAACTGAAGTCAGATGACAAGAAATGTCGTCACTCTGCAAGTATCCCAGCATTAATATTTGAGATATTAATTTAAGAACTCTATGAGGGAGACTGAGCATTCTTTATTTGTCTTTGAACTGACATCAGATGCTTGCTCTGAAGTAAGTTATTAGGGTACAGTAATTTCTCTTAGATACAGTCAGGTATATAGTAAAGCTTAATTTAGATGTTTTTTCTTTATTTATTTGAGAATGTCCTACAATGCTGTTTTAAATATTTCTTGTGATTTTGAACTCTGGTGTTACTGTATTTATATACTGAAAGTTTCTTGTTTTTTTATTATTTATTTTTAAATATATTTAAACCTTTCATTATGGCTGATATTTGTGGGACATATTTAAGTTCTGACAATACTTGCATATTTATTTGGTGACACTGTGGGCTACTCCTAATAGCCTTGCTCTTGGTCAAACTACCATTTGTATTAATAGTAACATTACGCAGTAAGATTGGACACCCTTTGTTGAGGGCCTTAAAGTAGCAGATAAGGAGTGGCTGGTGTCAGTAAAAACTACATTATAGTCTGGGCAGAAGGGGGCATACCTAGTAATCCTGTCACAGCCTTTCCAAGGGGGGAGGGTGTAAATCAAACCTCAAACTGTGTGTATGTCAGCTATTTTGCCAGGGAGACGAAGCACTGGTTGGACAGAGAGGGTGCTGGAGGTCTTGGCTTCGCCACTCAGCTGAGATCTCAACTCTATAGCTGTGCCAGTGGGGAGTCTTATTGGTGATCTGGAGAAACTACCCCCAGACTGACTGTGGTCTCTGTGTGCTCTTAAGGGAAATTGCACTTGATGCAGGGAGCTACATCTGGAAATACTGTGTGTGTAACTTGTCATCCTCCCAATGTATGTCCAGTTTTACACTTAAACTTGGAAAGTTCTTATGTGCAGAATTTAACATCTGAAAAAGATCCCTCTGACTAATGCATTTATTTAAAAACTTGCATATAGTTAGAAAAGATCTTTTTTTTGCAATCTCATTGATATTACTTTAATAAAAAGTCTCACATTACACAGTATACTATCTATTACTGTTGAATTTTATGGTGTTGAGCATACAAACAATGGTGATGCTATGCTTACTTAATTTACTGATGAAAAACCTGCAATAATCAGTGTACCATAATTTATGCCTTAATACAGCAAGTGATGACATTTCAACATTCACATCTATCCTCAGGAGACAATACCTTTTTACCTCCAGCATAGTAAAAACCCAAGTCTTTTAGTTTTATAACGGGTGATCTTCTTCTTCTTCTTCCTTCGGCTGCTCCCATCAGGGGTTGCCACAGCAGATCAACTGTTTCCATTTCTTCCTGTCCTCTGCATCTTGCTCTGTCACACCAACCACCTGCATGTCCTCTCTCACCACATCCATAAACCTTATCTTAGGCCTTCTTTTTTTCCTGTTACCTGGCAGCTTCATCCTTAGCATCTTTTTCCCTATATACTCTGCATGCCTTCTCAGCACATGTCCAAACCAATGTAATCTTGCCTCTCTGGCTTTGTCTCCAAACCTTCCAACCTGGGCTGACCCTCTAATATACTTATTCCAAATCCTGTCCATCCTCGTCACACCCAGTGCAAATCTTAACATCTTCAACTCTGCCACATCAAGCTCTGACTCTTGCCTTTTTGTCAGTGCCACTGTCTCCAACCCATATAACATAGCTGGTCTCACTACTCTCTTGTAGACCCTTCCCTTTCACTCTTACTGGTACTCGTCTGTCACAAATCACTCCTGACGCTCTTTTCCACCCACTCCATCCTGCCTGTACTCTCTTCTTCACCTCTCTTCCACACTCACCATTACTCTGAACTGCTGATCCGAAGTATTTAAACTCATCCAACTTCGCCACCTGTACTCCCTGCATCCTCAACCATTCCTCCATCCTCCCTCTCATTCACACACATATATTCTGTCTTAGTCCTGCTGGCCTTCATTCCTCTTCTCTCTAGAGCATATCTCCACCTCTCCAGGGTCTCCCTCCACCTGTTCCCTACTCTCACTACAGATCACAATGTCATCTGCAAACATCATAGTCCACAGGGACTCCTGTCTGATCTTGTCTGTCAACCTGTCCATCACCATTACAAATAAGAAAGGGCTCAGAGCTGATGCCTGATGTAATCCCACCTCACATCCGTCACTCCCATAGCAGACCTCACTGCTGTCACACTACCCTCGTACCATATCCTGTACCACTCTTACATACTTCTCTGACACTCCTGACTTCCTCATACAATACCACAACTTCTCTCTAGGCACCCTGTCATATGCTTTCTCTAAATCCACAAAGACACAATGCAACTCCTTCTGACCTTCTCTGTACTTCTCCATCAACACTCACAAAGCAAACATCGCATCTGTAGTGCTCTTTCCTGGCATGAAACCATACTGCTGATCACTAATCATCACCTCCCTTCTTAACTTAGCTTCCACTACTCTTTCCCATAACTTCATGCTGTGACTGATCAATTTAATCCCTTTGTAGTTACTACAGCTTTGCACATCACCCTTATTCTTAAAAATCGGTACCAAAACACTTTTTCTCCATTCCTCAGGCATCCTCTCACTTTCCAAGATTTCATTAAACAATCTAGTTAAAAACTCCACTGCCATTTCACCTAAACACCTCCATGCTTCCACAGGTATGTCATCTGGACCATCAGCCTTTCCGTTCTTCATCCTCTTCATAGCTATCCTTACTTCCTCCTTGCTAATCCACTGCACTTCATGATTCACTATCTGCACATCATCCAACCTTCTATCCTCCCTCTCATTCTCTTCATTCATCAGCCCCTCAAAGTACTCTTTCCTCTGCTCACCACACTCTCCTCGCTTGTGAGTACGTTTCCCTCATTATCTTTTATCACCCTTACCTGCTGCACATCTTTACTAGCGCGGTCCCTCTGTCTAGCCAATCGGTACAAGAAATAAAGCAGAGGCATACCTGGTACGTTCTTTTATCTGAAGCTCTTCTCCTTTCTTCTAAGTACTTCAGGTCCTCTGTGCCCCTCAACTCAAGTTGAGGAGCATTAAAACAAATAAATACATCAGACACAAAGTGCTCATCCATAAAAGCAAAAGAAAAGCAGTATTGGAATTCATTTGTATACTGACATTCAGAAATTCTGGTATTGCAACCACCAACAGATGGGCATCTGCCAATAGTGCCCCCTAACACCATGCACCCAATGTGGCTGCACCCCTATCCCCACTCTAGCTATACTTCTGAAATAAGGTTGTGGTAAAGGACAAAGAAGGGGACTGTTAACTATACAGGTGTATGAGCCTTTGAATTACAAGTTAAACAAATATCCTTGCCTTCAGTCTTAGTCATGGTATAGCCAAAAGTTCCACATCCCATGAGACCACATAGTGAAAAATTGGTTCTCTGGCATCTTAGACGCATTCAGTAATACAAAACATAAAAGTTCACATAACTCACCACAAAGTGTGTGCAAACAGCCTCAACACCTTACAGCAACTTCAGTAGCTAAAGTTCACAAACACATATAAGAGATTAAACAAAGGAAAAGTATCTGCTCACAAAGGAACCTTACAGTGGCACAAGCCTGTCTGCCTGTATGATGAATAAGACAAGTACTGTCTGTGCTGAACACGAGAGAATTAGCATGGCACTTAGAGGCAAGAAAGAATTTGCCTTGCAAGTTCTAAAGCTATGACAGCAGAAGTGCACACAAATAACAAAAAGGTAAAGGGATTTGCTAGGCGATTATACTCCAAAGAACATGAATCAGTCCATCTCCCTCCCAATAGCAGGGTCCCCAGTCTCTGCCTTCTTTCTCTGTCTCTCAACAATATCATATCAGCTTCCCAGCAAAGACCTCAGTTGCTCAGTAAAAAATCTTTCCCTGAATTGTGAAACTATCAAGTCACATCATTGGGACCAAAACCGAATATTACAGCTAGGTACATGCAGAAAGGATGCAAGGTGCTGATAGGCTAAAATATCAAACTTTAAGGAGTCATTAGAAGAAAGAAGGGCAGAGGGAGTTGGAAGGAGGATCTGGAGAGGAGAAACAAGGGCAAAAGCAGAATGATGTAACACAGGCGTACATGTGTACAAGCACCTAATGTGCACTACATTCTTGTGTAGAAAAAAACAGTAGCGTTATTTAGTCTTATTCTTTTTCTAATTAATTCCACTTCCTCCACAATGGAGCTTGCATGAAAGCCAGGTCTGTGTCCATTACAGTTCAAACATACAAAAGGCTTAAGTCAAGACACAAAATTTCTAACAGCTTAATATTTTTCAGTGCCATAGAAAACAAAGCCTCAAACAAGGCAAATATATTCAGCTGCTTAATATCTTCACATGGATACACGTGCTAAATGGCCTTTAATTTCATGTAGCTCACACAGAATGCAACAGGATTATTTAAATAGCATTATCACAACTTCCAAGAATAAGAGATGTTTGTGTCTATTGTGAGTGAATCAGTTACTTTCTTTTGCCAAAGGCCACAATAATGTGGGTGCAAACCAATACTGTTACTAAGCATCCCTTTATTAGCATAGTGAGTGGGCAGGAAAGCAGCCGATCCTTCTTCACAACGGTCACTTACGTATCTTGTGCTCAGTAGATGCACTGTGATACTATCAGAACTATTAAAAGGGCTATCTGTTTGAGCTGGATTTATAAAAAAAAGGGGGTTAAGTGCAAGCGATAAAGGAGTGTGACTGAGTCGAATTTGAGTTGCACAAACTGTTAAGTTCTCTTTTCCACTGTAACTTTTCTCATGCTTGGAAATAGCCTGTTTTGAATGAGGTTCAATTAAAAGCTGTTGTACTTTAAAGCATAAAATAGGAGTCATCTTAGAACATTACGCTAATACAGCTTATAAACAGATATCACTATCTTTCAGCAGATCATTAACGCCATTCCACTTCATCCACAGTGTGCCAAATGCATTCCACAGATGCATGTTCGGTTGACTGAAATGAAGCAAGTGTGGCCTTAAAGTTCTAAAGCAATATGTCCTTCATAAATAACACAGGTCACATGAATGCACACACTGCTCTTCTTTCATTAAGAGTTTTAAGTATGCTTAGAAAATGTGATTTAAAAACAACAAAAACCCAATGGTCAGTACATTAATGCACAGTGAGTCACTGAAAATCAAAGGCACCTGCTCAGGCCCTAAATTCATGACACAGAAAAAAACATTTTGTGTAAGTGCCATTTTTTTCATTTGTCAGCTGCAAACTTGGAGAAGTCATTCTTTATCACTTCTCAAAGAAAGTATTCAATAAAAAATTATATAAAGGTAAGAAACATTTAACAGTAAACTGTACGACTTCTGTACAATACACGCAACCTTACAACTGCTGCTAAACAATTCAGTACATAAACAGGGTATGTACATTACGCACATAACCAAATTCAGAGTAACGTTATAAAATCACTACACTTTTGATATGAACACCTTAAGAGAGAGACATGGCACCCCTCTCACAGTTGGTTCATAGTTAGGTACTAGGCTATCGGCCCAAGGGCCTAAGTAAGCCTAGCCAATAAGGTTCCCTGGCTTACACGACCCAAGAAAGCTGTAAGTAAGCTTGAGGCTTTAATGTTTATAATTTGCTGTTGTAAGATAAAAAAGTACCTTGTACCTGCTCACATAAGCATTCAGTTCAACATCCACATTTCACAGGCATGCACTTGAGTACAGGCAAAGCAAATCTGAAAATGTTAGTGTAGTACATGAAATTGCACATGACTGAAGCAAGAAAAGGCATTACCTTGAAATACAAACCAAACAAAAACATGCACTTAAACACTTTAAAAAAATATACAGATTAAGGGTAGCTGCAGCACTATCTATAGCCATATTTCATGTGTAGGATCAGCACATCCAATGATGGTCTTGAGTCCGAATAATTCTTTGAGGAGGGTAGGCTGAATTAATAAGGTAAAATCAGCAAAGCCATCAGTAGAGCAACATTGAAAGTTGTAAGTATTTATGTACCAACAACCAATAATGAACACAATGGAGACACACAAAGATTGGGGTCAGGCAAGCCATTAACTTTTCCCACTGTTTATCTCTATCACATTATATACTTAAAAGAAAAAAACAATACAGTCAGTCTGTAAGACTCTATGCCTAAAACTGATTAATTAAAATGCTTCATAACAGCTAATTAATTTTGTCTGCAGGTGTAGACTAACAAATTAAAAGCGTCTGTGAAAAGAGCAAATAGCACATTGCCATCTTAAATCACAATTTATAGCATTACAACAGTGTAATTATGCATACATAAAGTATTTTGCCAGTGATAAAAAATGTAATCTTTAGGTACTTGGTGTAACAGCTGCTTTCTCACAAGATAAAAACTACAGTGCAGCATAAGCATTTTACACTTTACAACTTTAAAAGCCGGTAGTTTTAAAGTTCACTACAGTTGGTAGCATTTACCTATGTCAAAATGCACATCAATAAAGTAGTGATATAAAAATAATTCACAAGATCAATGAAATCAGAAAAAAAACTAGATTTCACCAGTAATTTCTCCATTAAGACTGATCACAATCTGACTGCCAATACCTAACACATGTATAGGAAACATAAATACATATGACCACATATATGCTTTTAACTGGCTAGAAAAAAAAATAAAAAAACAGTGCAAAGAATGCATGGTCAGGATGGCCCATCTGAGAACTCAGGGAACTAGGACCTTTTGGAAGAACAGTAGAGGATGGGAGGACACCAGCAAAAAAGACAGCATTGCAAACATCATTTTTCAACTCAGTAATTCAATAAAGTACTTGTAATATTATTAAACTATGTTCTAGACATTTACTGAGCCAGAGTCGATGTGCTGATAGAAACTTCATTGCTACTTCCCATTTCCCATCCAAGACCACCTCCCATCCTGAGGACAGCTATGCCTGGGGTGAATGCATGTATGAATGCCTATCCAATTATCCAGGTCCTGTTTGAAAGAATATAGTGAATCATACTGGTTTTTATCTACACAGAGTCTATTCCTTTTTTTTTTTTAATTTATACTCACTCACTACAGATTAAAGAAAGCAATTTAATACATGCTTACAGCTTCATACAAAGTGACTCTTATTATATGCCAATACTAGAAAAAAATGTACCCTATTTGAAACCTGAAAGTAGCAAGAGAGGCTCCATCCTGAGCACTTTTTAAAAATACACTTGATCCCTATTAAGGTAAACTCAAATTTCAGCCACTGGGATCTGGACACCAACGAGTTTGTAACCCCATATTTGACCTTTGATCAATGACTAGACATTAGAAAAGACAGCCTCTGACCTGCAGAGGTACAATTCCCAAGGCAGAAAACAACCAACATGCATGTAACTCCAAAAAAAGAACATTGATAGTTCTAATGCTATATTCTTCAATAAAATGGTACATGTACATAAACACTGCTCAATGTGATGTCCAAGTAATGGACAGTGACCTCATCACCAAACCACAAATGTTAGTCAGTACACGTCTGTTACAGTGTTCATGTTGCTTGATGTTAAAACAACACTGAATATGGATATAATTTTATGATCAACTCCTCTTCTAACAATAAATATTTTTCACTTTATGATAGTGAAATGTGGTAAGCAAGTAATGACTAAGTTGGGCCATGTTTTCGCTTGGCCCAGGACGACGCAAGCCAATGGGCTAAATGAGTTAGACTGAGACAGAGGGTACATCTGTGATTTGTAATAGCAATCCACGTCTATTGGAAGGTGATAATACAACCAGGACTGATGCCTCCTGTTCTGATGTGACTGCAACTACCTCTATTGTTACTAATGCCACCCATGTTGATAATATTCCTGCAGCCTCGAACACTCTACCCTTGGGACAGGATGTTAAATGGAAGGTATATCATGCCAGAGTTCAGGCAGAGAGCTGATAAAAATGACAAGAATCTCAGCTCTGTTACCTTCTCTTTACTCATAGGTCAAGTGAGACACCCTTACAGCAGCCAATCCACAGTCAGAGGGAGGATGAAGAGGAAACTACACATAGAACCCAATGCTACCCTGTCATTGAAGAAAATGTGGAAGAGGATAGGGGCTTGATTGATTGGAATATTTTTAGCAGGACATTGCCTGTGGATGAATTGAATGTGTTGCAAAGGGGACTTCCTTTTATTCTGACCCAGTGCAGCAATTTAGCTGATACTATTATAGATTTTAAACTGTTCTTAAGGAACTTGTGTTTGAAAATTGAGTTTTGTGATTTATCCACTGACACTGGTAATTTTAAATTTAAAAAGCCGAGTGTATACATTCCTAATATGCACCCATTGGTTAATGCTTTTGGTAAGTTGGTGGAGAATGACTTGCATGCCCTGAATATTGATAAAGCATTTTGATCCATGAATAGACGCCATAATTTGAGTTACACTGAGAGGATGGCACTTACCAGTCTGCAGAATGATGACACAATAGTCATCAGACCAGCTGATAAAGGAGGCTCGGTTGTGATTATGGACAAGGTGTTCTACCTCGATTCTATGAAATATATGTTACAAGATACTAATTTTTATGAGATCGTTGATGTTGGATTTATTAATACTTTGAAATTAAGTATCCCCAGAGCTTTGAATGATCGCCTTAGCACTGGGATTATAAATTCAGATTTGTTTAATTACTTTTGGTTGATAATCCGCTTATTCCTGTTATGCAAGACCTACCTAAGATCCAGAAGAATGGCTTTAATCTACCCATGAGACCCACTGTTACAGGACGGTTAGTGTACGGAACCATTCTCTCTATTTGTTGAGAAGAAGTTACGCCCTGTTCTAGACACCAATTTATATCTTTTATGGGATTCCAAGCACTTTTTAGGTGATCTGTACAATTACACTGTTGACCACCCATCATTTGACTACCTTTTGGTCACAATGGATGTTCAATCCTTGTTTACTTTTTTAGGTGATCTGTACAATTGCACTGTTGATCAACCATCATTTGACTACCTTTTGGTCACAATGGATGTTCAATTGTTTTTTTCTGTAATCCCGAATGATTTTGGCTTGGATTGCATGAAGCTACTAAGCTACAGAAAAGCTTGAACATAAATAAAAGTTATGTAAGTATTTAATGCCTACACACACAAACACACACACAAGCACAGACAAACGAACTTACACGCATATACAAAAACACAAACACATGTATGCCCAGCAGTTACAGCTACTTTGTTGACAAAATGCATCTCATATGTTTCATTGCAATCAAATAAATAAAAATAAAAAAATCATACTGTGGGTTGCATTTCCTTGCATTGCGTCTTTTAACTATCCTTGATTCTGTCGCATAGTTTTGCTCTGCCTCTCACAAACCATTTGATTTGCTGGTAAATCACTAAGGATTACAGTCTGTCAATAATACCAGACACTAGAGTTTCACACTCAATACTGTTTAGAAATCATGCACAGGGGGGACTTGTTTGTTGGAGTAGAAAGAAGTTAAGATGTATGCATGCTCTCTGCCTCTCTCTCACTCAGTCTTTCTTCCTCTCTCACACACACCGTTACTTTACTTATTTTTTTTTTTTATAACCTTTGCTAAATTACAAAGCTACATTTAGCAAGTGAAAAAAAAGGCAGCCATGTTTTTTCTGCTTAAGCTTTTCTGTAACTTAATATGCTGCAGAGAACTGGTGAACTTGTTTTTTTGACCAGGCGTTACCTGTAAATTAACACCTTGCTGGAGAATGTTCATCTCCAATAAGTAAAGAGGTATGTTTCATGCATCCTTTAAAATTAAATATACCCCTAGTAAAGAATGGTTGTGTGTGTCTTAGCCATATGAACAAAGTAACCAACATTATGGTACCTACTAAGATAAATTGATTAACTTGGTCTTTCCTTTAAAATAATGGTTAATTTTATAAGCATGTCTTCAACTACCCCACCATTAACTGGGAAAACTACTCGTGTACCAACTCTTTTGCTCAACATTTTCTAGAATTCATAAATTCCAACGCCTTGGATCAACTTATTCAGACCCCCACCAAGGGCAGCCATATCCTAGACCTGGTCATTACCAACATGGGAAACCAGTGTTCCACACCAGAGGTCAATTCATCGTTGGTCAGATCCGACCACAAGCTAATCAGCCTAGACATCCACATCCCACCCCCACCACCCATTAGGGAAACTATCATAAAAACCTCTTAAGACAGTGGCAAACTTCATGACACCCATGTGGCAAACTTCATGACACCCATGCAGACGGACAATAGAGGTATGACTGCCGAATCCTACACAAATGCACTTTATAAGCACTTACACGAGTGCATGGATCATGCTATCCCTAATAGAACAACAGAATCCCTAATAGATAAAATAAAAAAATAAATAAAATAAATAAATAAATAATAGAACCAAGATGTTATCCTCCAAAAAAAGGAAGCCAATCTGGTGGTCCTCTGCCATAAACAAACTCTACAACAGAAGAAAGAAACTGTTGCAAAAAAGAGTAAAATCCCATGACTGGAGGAACTCCCTGGTCAACCTCAGTAAGAAGCTGAGATCCCCCATAAAATCATCCAAAGCTAGTTATGAAAACAAAATTGCCACTGACTCTAAAGACAACCACAAAGCATTCTATAGCTATGTCAAGAATCTAAATGGGAACACTCAGATCTGCTCTGAATTACAGCACAATGGCACTAAATATACAGAACCAACTGATATTGCCAACATCCTAGCAGATAGGTTCAGTGCTAACTTTACCCCCCTCTCACCCCCTAGAGGGCCCATCTCTATACCGGAAGAATGCAAAGTTCCTATAATCACGGCTGCACAGGTAAAAGTACACTCTCCAAAGCCAAGAACACAGCATCGATGGGACTTGACAATATCACAGGCTGCGTTCTACACGAACTACAGAATGAACTGGCACCCTAAGTACCATGTTCAATCATAGCCTCACCTCAGGCTTTGTACCCACTGAAGGGCGCACCACAATGGTTATCCCACTCCACAAAGGGGGAGCCACGACGGACCCCAGGAACTACTGCCCCATTAGCCTGACGAGCCTGGTCTGCAAGGTCATGGAACGTCGTGGAACTCATAAACAAAGACATTGGTAATCTCCAAACTCTGGACCCTACCCAGTTTGGATTTGTAAAAGGCAGATCATGTCTCCTAAATCTGAGTGACTTCTTTGAAGCAGTCACCAAAGCCATAGATGAGGGTAAAATGGTTCACACAGCTTATCTAGATCTCGCCAAGGCTTTCAACACCACCCCCCCCACTCTGGAATTACAGATAAGCTCACTAAACTAGGTATAAATCCCTATGTCACAAGATGGGTTGCCAACTGGCTCACGGACAGAACCCACAATGTCAAAGTAGCGGATTCCAAATCCGACATCAGACCAGTGACAAGTTGAGTACCACAGGGTTCAGTCCTGGGGTCCTCTTCTATTTGGTATCTACTTCTCTGAAGTGCAGGCCAACACAGAAGGTCTTTGGCTAACAAAGTTTGCAGATGACTGCAAACTAGGAGCCATAATCGAAACTCCTAACGATGTGGACAAACTACAAAAGGGCCTCACTGAGACAGATACCTGGTGTCAAAGCCATGGCCTGAAGCTCAATGCCAAAAAGTGTATTGTCATCCCCTTTGGTAAAAACTCTGTACCCATGAACTAACACATAGCTGGTAGTCTACTTAATGCCGAAAATGTGATAAGAGACCTTGGGACACAGGTAGACAGTAGTCTCTCCTTTGATAATCACATTGCCACAGTGGTCAGGAAATCCTTCTATGTGGCTCATCTCATCACAAAAGGATTCTCATCCAGAAAAAAAGAGGTCACTGTTCCCCCTCTATTCATCACTCATTAGACCCATTATAGAGTACAACGTCCCTTTTAGTATGTACCTCACAAGACATCTACAACAACTGGAAAGACCACAGAAATACCTCACAAAGAGGATTACTGGCCTCAAACAGATGCCCTATGCAGACCGTCTCAAAAAACTACAGCTTTACTCCATCACATATCGCCTACTCAGGGGCGATCTCTGCCTAACATACAAAGCTATGTCAAACCCAGAGCTGTTGGACATGCTCCACTTAAAGAAATCCCAATCCCTCCGAGCTACACGCTCTAGGGACCTAAACCTTGTCACCACAATAAACAGAACATGCTGGAGGGGTAGATCCCTGTCCCAGAGACTTCCCATACTCTGGAACAGACTACCTATCTATGTCAAAGAGAGCTCCTCATTAGCACTCTTCAAGAAAAATCTTGATGATCGGATGGGAAATGGGAAATTCACCCCAGGGATCACTTCTGTGGCTCTGCTCGACAGGGGCACAGGAAAATAATTTTCTTGGGTGGCGAAAGCCAGGGTACATTTTTTGGCTAGGCTTGTATGGGCCCTAGGGCAGACAGCCTAGTACCTACCTATGAACCTATAAAAAGCTATACTCCTCTTTATGTTGGTATCTATAATGGCAATTCTTACAAAATCACTTATTTTTGTGTACTCATATTAAGCAAATTTAAGGTGACTCTTTCCTTGAGACGATCTACTTAGTAATTTCAATGTTAAAAGTTTTCTTAGCAAAATTGCTTGCTCTTAATCAAAATGTCAGTGCCTTATCAAAACCAAGATGTTTTATTCCTCCTCTTGATTTTGCATGGAGTGTTCTTCAACAGTTGAGATGCTTTATCTAATAAAACCAAACAAGGCCAGGAATTGTGTGTGCTTGAATAATGGTAATGGACTGGGATTTGTAAGTAGATGCTATAATAAAAAGTCCTTTCTGACACAGTAAGTTACAAGAAAGTTGACAGGATAGTGATTAAAAAGGGTTATCAAAATACCAACATTAGGTTGGAGGAAATGCATACAAATGGAGTGTTAGGTCAAGAGATTCTTTACTTCCTTACAGCTAAAAGTTAATAATTTTCACTTCTTACATGAACTTCTTGGGATTCCCAATGGTATACAAGTGTGTGGTAAATCCCACTTTAGACCTATAGTTGCTGCAAGGTGGTCTAAGATTGAGACCAGTGCAGCTATGGCAGAGCATGTGCTGAAACCCATTATTTTTGTGATACCTCCTTAGGTGATTATGGGTACCTTTGATTTCACTGGTAAAATTAGGAATTCTTCAGTGGAATCCCAGACACTCCTTGTAACATTTAACGAGTCTATGGAAATGCAGATAAGGTGTTTAAACATATTTATTGCAGAACACAAAAATGAAACTAATCAATTGTGTTGCCTTCAGTGACATGATGGCAGCTATGTTTGTCAAACTGGATATAGCAATATGGCGGGAAGAACACATTTTTGTTTCCCCTTTCAAATGAAAAATCAAGCATTGTGATAACTTTATTGGCAACCTGTTTGTGGCTTGGCACTCACCAATGGATAAACTGAAAACATTTGCAATTACATGAATTTCTTTACCAGTTTTCAGAGGTTTGAGACAGAAAACTATCAAATATCTACATGTGATTGCACACAGAATGACTGAATAAGAGTTTGTCAACAATACTAAACAAAAAAGAAATAAGGGGAAATAAATATTTGGAAGTTTAACAACATGCATTCCTTTCATCTGAACAAGAATGTGGCAGACAACCAATTTATTAGTGCTTCTTAGCTATCTTCATCAGAGACAGTGTTTCAAGAAAAAGGTAGAGGAACTGCATTTCCTTTTGAACAAGGGCTACCCTGTCATGGATAAAAGATGCTCATAAAGAAGTGAAGATTCAAAAGGGGGTATGCTTCCATTACAATATTAGGACTCCCTGTGAAATACAGTAACAAAAACAAGGGCAGATAAGAGGATGAATGTGTATAGCACGGTGGTGTATTACACAGATATGAAAACTCGTACCCATTTGTGGGAAAGACACCTTTGCTTCACTGACATAAAGGCTTCTAAATTAAAGAACATTAATGAGAGCGTACTGAAAAGAAGTAAATCCGTTACCAATACAGAAAGTCGAATGTACTCTTGTTTTGGCTGCAAACAATGCAAACATATGGGTAATATCCCTTATGTCACTTGTTTGTAGATTTCATAGTAGGAACATAATGAAGACATACCTGCAAGTCCCAAAAAATGTCATCTGTCATGCCCAATGTTTTTCATGTAATTGCTTTCACATGACTGAAAGTAACATGTCAAAAGTTAATGGTTACTGAACATCTGAGGCTGCTAAGAATAAAAATAAGCATAATTGCTCTCTTTACACACAATGCATTGATAATTTTAAGAGGTTTACATTTTTTTCATTTTGGAAAGGTTAAGATAAGATAACAGGGTAAGCGATATGAACACAATATTATAAAGACATGAATTAATGAGGCAGAATAGATTTAATGCCTTTATGCATCCTGGTCTGAAAGATTTTTTTTTAAACAGTCTGATATAATATTAACAGTATTAATGCATTTATTTATTTTAAATATTTTTATGTATGCATGTTCTGATTGATAGATGGGACGGTCGGGCAGTTTTGAAATTTATGTGATATCATAGAAACCAAAAATGAGCCATCTTGGAGCTGTTTCATTGTTTGAAGAAGTTCTGATGAAGAAAAGCAAGTGCATTCATTTTATTGTTATTGTAGTAAATGGTTTTGATAACTGGAGACATCTTACCATGTATCTGTTGCAGCTTAGAAAACAGACTTAAAATGTCTTCGTTATTTTACAGCTTATCAAACATGAGGCAAAGGGCATATTTACTTCAAAAACTATGAGAGTGGCAAAACAGAGAGATCTCTATGAAAACTGAAATTTAAATAAACAGGTCCACAGAAAGCAAATTTCTAAACATAATAATAATTATAATAGCAACATTACATTACTGAATCATATGTCACCCTTCTATGGAAAAAATCCATTACCTCACTTCACAAAGGAAGTAATGCCCATGATCTCTCAAACTACCGGCCCATCTCCATCCTCATCCCACTATCAAAAATCCTGGAAAAATGTATTCAAACCGAACTACTCAATCACCTTGTCAACAATAACCTCTTATTTCCCACCCAGCATGGCTTCCAACTAGGCCACAGTACTACCTCAGCTCTACTATCCTTTACTGACATGGTGAACAAAGCTCTTGATGGGAGCTTATCCACTTCTGTTCTCCTGCTAGACCTTTCAAAAGCTTTCAACACAGTATCTCACCCTACGTTTTTGCAACACCTACAGAAACCTGGCTGCTCCCAAAGTGTAATAACCTGGTTTTCCTCCTACCTAAACAACAGACAATCAGTTAGATGGCAAAACAGGTAGTTATGTACTCACCATAACGATCGATGTATGTGGTCCATCTCGCCTCACATTCTTTACTCACGGGTTCGGAGCCGAGAATCGGCTCCGACTCAGCCAACTTATTTCTCTAGCACGAAGTCTCTAATTGGCTGGACTAACCCGGTATCCCAAGATGCACCTCACCCTAGCCCCAGATCTAGTTTGCAGCCATTCCAGTCACACCCCACACACAACCGCCACTGGAAGGAGCTCTAGCCAGAAAGTAAAAAAAAAACAACGGACATTGAAGGGTTCTCAGAGCCAGTCTTCCTCCAAATCCTATAGGAAGGGGGCAGGTGGGGGGGGGGTACGTAAGAATGTGAGGCGAGATGGACCACATACATCGATCGTTATGGTGAGTACATAACTACCTGATGTTATGTGGTCCTATCTCGCCTACATTCTTTACTCATGGGACAGCGTCCCCAGCACCTCTATCCTGGGTGGCTCATAGGAAAATACTCCTGAGAACCGTGGAACCAAAGAAAGCCCGGCCCCTAGAAGCCACGTCCAACTTGTAATGAGTAATAAAGGTGTGCAGAGAGGCCCAGGTGGCCGCAGCACAAATATCATCCAATGAAAGCCTGGCATGGTAAGCTATTGATGTAGACACTGCCCTGGTAGAGTGAGCTTTGACGGGAAAGGGTAAATTTCTGCCTGCTGACGAACAGATAAAGGAAATACAATCTTTGATCCATTTAGAAATTGTGCTTTGGAAATAGGACAACCTGTTCTGTTTTCTGAGAAGGACACAAACAGTTGATCAGACTTCCTAATATGCTTAGTCCTGTGTAAGTAGAATCTTAGTTGTCTGTGCACATCCAACTGGTGAAATCTAAACTCTGCTTTATTGGAAAAGTTTGGAAAGAACACTGGTAACTCAATAGACTGATGAAGATTAATGGTGGATGACACCTTCGGAAGGAAGGACGGGTTAAGTCTCAGGGGAAACTCTGTCCTTATGAAAGGTCAAATACGGAGGTTTAATGGACAAAGCTTGAATCTCTGATACTCTTCTGGCCGATGTAATGACTATTAGGAAAGCTGTCTTCCAAGATAGAAATTTTAATTCACAGGTGGCAGCTGGTTCAAAGGGCGGTGAAGTGATGGCTTGTAACACAATGTTTAGATCCCATGGCATGACAGGTTCTGAAACAGGAGGGCGAAGTAACCAGGCGCCTTTCAAGAAGGCCTTACAAAGTTTCTGGCCCATAAGAGAAGGCTCGTAAGATGTATGAAAATTGGAAATTGCAGCCAGCTGCACCTTAATGGTAGCAGGCGCGGAGCCCTGCCGGAAAAGCATGGCTAAAAAGTCTAAGACCGACGGAATTGGGGCTGTGAAGGCGTCCAAACCTTGGGCCTGAGCCCAAATGGAGAATCTCTTCCATTTGCTGGAATAAATCCTTCTGGTGGAAGACTTATGAGACGAAGACAAGGATGTGTACCATCTCAGGTGAAAAGGAATGTCGTCTAACTAGTGATGGAAGTGGAGCAGCCAGGCTGTCAACCTGAGGGTTCGCAGGGATGGATGGAGCTGTCCTGACATGTGAATCAGTAGGTCTGGCACTGGAGTCCAGGGTCCAAGGACCGTCCACTGCGTACTGCTGAAGAAAGGGGAACCATACTTGTCGAGGCCAGTGTGGAGCAATTAGAATAATCCTTTTTCCCAAGGATATGGCTTTCTGAATCACTCTTGGTAACAGAGGAAACGGAGGGAAAGCATAGATCAGACCGACGGGCCAATCGTGGACTAGAGCATCCCTGGGGGACTCCCCCTGTGGGGGGATCAGTGTGAAGTACTTGCTGCATTTGGCATTGAGAGGGCTGGCGAAGAGATCGCAGCAAGGCTGACCCCACCTGTTGAAAATTTGAACCACCACTTGGTTGTTCAGGGACCACTCGTAAGGCATTAGAATAGCTCTGTTCAGCCTGTCCGCTATCATGGTCTTTCCCGGAATGTGCATTGCCACTAAAAACCATTGGGAAGACACTGCCCAATGGTACACTCGCATGGCCTCTCTGCAGAGGGGATAAGACTTGGTTCCCCCCTGCTTGTTCAGGTACCACACCACGGACATGCTGTCCGAGTCAATTGCAATCGTTCCCAGAGGAAGAGAGCTTTGGAGTGCCCGCAATGCTAGTAACACCACTCTCATCTCTAGAACACTGATGTGCAGGTGTACCTCGTGATCTTGCCACGTGCCTTGGACCATCCTGCCAAGATAATGCCCCCCCCCACCCCATCTGGGAGGCATCCGTGGTCACCGTGGCCACTGGGGACATAGGAATCAAGCTTCTCCCCTTGTCTAGATTGGTGGAACATAGCCACCAGCAGAGGTCCTGTTTGCACCGTTCTGTGAGAAGTATCAAGTGGGAAAGAAGAAGTTTCTGAAAGGACCATTGGGCCGAAAGGAGCCACTGTAGGATCCACATATGTAACTTGGCTAGAGGCACCAGCATGATGGTGGCAGCCATAGATCCCAGGAGCTGGAGAACTAACCTGGCCTGAACTCTCTTGAGGGCCAACAATGTGTGAATCTGAGACTGCAGCAATCTTATCCTCTCTTGTGGCAGAAAGGCCCGCATTTGAATAGAGTCTAGCTCTGCGCCTATAAAAACAACATGTTGTGAGGGCAGCAAGGCAGACTTTTCCCAATTCAAGGTAATTCCTAGTTGTTGACAAAGAGTAATGGTAGCCTCTCTGGCTTGAATGAGGAGATGCTTGGTGGGGGTGGTGAGAAGCCAGTCGTCCAGATATGGAAACACCCGGAATCCCCGACATCTCCGGTGAGCCGTCACCACTGCCAAACACTTGGTAAACACCCTGGGGGCTGTGGTGAGACCAAAGGGCAGGGCACGAAACTGGAAGTGACTGGCTCCCAGCCGGAAGCGTAAGTGACTCCTGGATGCCTTGTCCATCTTGATGTGGTAGTAGGCATCCTTGAGATCGATGGAGCACATCCATACTCCTTTTTCCAGCAAGGGAAAAATGGACTGAAGAGTGACCATTCGGAACTTGGATTTCAGAACGTAGTGATTCAATCGGCTGAGATCCAGAATGGGCCTCAGGTCCCCTGTTCTTTTCGGCACCAAAAAGAGTCTTGAGTAAGTTCCTGATCCGATATGGTCTGAGGGGACTGGTTGGATGACTCCTTTTTCTAGCAGCTTTGAAACTTCTAGTGCTGCTTGATCCCGTTGACTGGGTGGAACGTCCGGGATTCTTTTGACTGGAGGGGTTGTTGATAAAAAGGGGATAGTGTAACCTCCGGTAACTATTCGAAGCATCCAACGATCCTGGGCGATGCTTTCTCAGGCTTCCGGATGCAACGAAATTCGCCCCCCGACTGGCTCAGGAACAGCACAGTCAGGCAATGCCTCAGGAACGCTGAAAGGAAGACCCGCGAAAGGAATCGCAGTCTCCCGAGTTGCAGGGGCCTCCTCTGCCTCTAGGACGGCATCTTCCAGAATAATTTCCCCCTCCTCTGCCTCTGGAGGGGGACTCACCTTGAGCGGCAGGGAAAGACTTCTGTGACTTCTTGAACCACATTTTCCCTCCTCTCTGAGCCTTGGGGTAAGGCCTAGAAGGGTGAGAGAAATGGGCCCCTATGGCAGATAGGGTCTTCCCCTCCTGTTCGCATCTGGTGAAGGTGTATTTCACTTTGGTCCCGAAGAGTGAGGACCCATCAAAGGGGGCGTAAGTGAAGGAAGACTTAAAGGCCTCCGCGAAATGACACAGGCACATCCAGGATTGCCTTTTGAGAGCTACACCTGAGCTAGCTGCCCTACTCGCCCCTTCGGCTGCATAGGATATGAGCCTCATGGACGAGTTGACAATGGAACCAAGGGTAGACAACTGGGCGTTAACAGTCTGCGCTACTGCCTCAGGCATGTTACCCATCAGTCTCTCTCCTAGCTCCTTAAGGAGATCTTTCTGGAGCCGAGTAAAATGACAAAGATAATTAAGCGACCGCAAAGTAAAGGTCGCTGAAGACAGGGTACGCTTCCCGTACCGGTCCATACTCCTGGACTCCTTTTGTTAGGGGGATGGACAGAAGAAGAAGCCTCTGCAACTTCCTGCTGAGTGGCTGCCGCCACCACAAGGCATCTACGGAAACCCCTTTGGTCAGGAACTCTTTCCCCAGGGGAGCAGAAAGAAACTTATTTGGACGTCTGGGCAGCGGTTCAACGGAATCAGGGATCTCCCATACCCTTCGACAAATCAAATCCAGGAGTTCATCGAAGGGTGGAGACACCCAGGAGGCGGAGGGTTGAGCTCCGAAGGCCTTGAGGAATACTGACTCCTCCTCAGAGGGGGTCTTGGAAGGCCAGTCGCCTCTCTGCCTCAAGATCTCCAGGATGTCAGAGAAAGAGATCATCGGAGGACGACTTAGGGGACCCCTCTGACTCCTCGAGGTCGGTATCAGAAGTGAGGGACTCGTCCTGGGAGTCTATGTGCTTCCTCTTGCACACCTTCTTTCTAGGGGGCTCCTCAGGCACCGACACTGAGGGGCCCTCAGAAAGTTGGGGACCGCTCATGGGGGTATCCTCAGACCTTTGGGCTCCACCATCCATGGATAGGGGTGTGTCAGAGGCTCTAGCCGGGGTGTAGGGGGAAGGAGTGACCGATCAGGGTGATGTAACTGACGATCTGGCCAGTGCGCGCTCCTCATGGCCTCAAAGGCAGGTCCCCCCGAATCCGAGGACCGACCCGTCTCAGAGACCACAACCGGAGTCGGGGTTCCCGAGCCGATGCACCGAGAGGGAGGCTCGGAACCGACAAGAGTCCCGAGGTATCCCCCTCGGGTCCGACTGAGGAAACCAGAGTACCGAAACCAGAGGATGGACCCAACATGGTTGGAGCGGACATCGGCTCTGATAAACTCGAAAGGGGTATCGGAGCCGACACGAGAACATCACTTGGCGCGGAGCACTCCAGCTCCGATGACAAAGGGGTGCTCGGAGGAGGAATCATCGGTACAAGAATAGGGACTGGCTCCGGAGCCGACTGGGTCAGAGCCGAGAACAATTTTGCTAACACCGGCGACTGCAGGAGCCTCTGGACCACCCTATCCACATCCAAATCAGACAGCCTAGAGGATTTGGAGGAAACAGAAGGAGATCGGGATCTCCTTCCCAGAGACTCACGCCTAACACTTGTTTACTGGCTCCAAATAGGCTCCAATAATATCGGGGCCAAGGTTGACTCCAGTACAACAGATACCTCCTGCGGCCCCGAGGAGGCAGTATCCAACTTCAAAACCTTCTCCGGGGGCTACGATGAGACAGATGGAGCCGGAGATCTTTTCCTGGCCTTGAAAGCCTTAGACTTAGTACTAGAAGAAGTGTCTAAGGACTCCTCAAAAGAAGGTTTAACCAGGCCCTTCAAAATCAACTTATTTTTTCTTTCCTGCAGTGCCCTCGGGCTAAAAGTGTGGCAAAAACTGCAGGACTCTTGCAGGTGAATAGCACCAAGACAATAAACGCAGATACAATGCCCATCTGTAACGGACATCTTGTAGCCACATTTTGAACATTTTTTAAATCCAGAGGGTTTATGCTCTTTCTGCTCTTTAGACATAGTAATACACAGCACCCACTTAACTGACAACGACAGACACAAGAGGAAGGCGGGAAAAAACAAACTACGAACAACCAAGCAAACTCTAATTTAAACATTTCTTTGGTGCAGCAAAGAAATCTAACTACCGACTAAACAAACACAAGTTTACACAAAACAACAGAGGAGAGGACTAGGTCCTCTAATTTAAATGGGCCTAGCCCGCCAAAACAGAGGGATACCACAAAAAAAAAAATACACTACTCGCTTACACAGTACACTCACAAAGAAAAACTAGCTATTAAAACAGCTTTTTTATGAGAAACAGACTGCTAAAGACTTATGAAAAGTTTTGAAAAAGGGTACTTAGCCACAGCCAAGCGAGACCACGTCCTAACTCTACGAGCGGCAAACGAGATCTGGGGCTAGGTGCATCTTGGGATACCGGGTTAGCCCAGCTAATTAGAGACTTCGTGCTAGAGAAATAAGTTGGCCGAGTCGGAGCTGATTCTCGGCTCCGAACCCGTGAGTAAAGAATGTAGGCGAGATAGGACCACATAACATCCAACTATTTGATTTCTTCATAAACAACACAGGTGTCCCACAAGAATCCATTTTAGGATCACTACTTTTTAATATATTCATTAATGATCTAAATAAAGCCTCCCAGCACAGCATGCTAATTCAATATGCAGATGATTCAACTATCATCTCATCCTCCAATGACTTCACCAACTCCAGAAAATCATCCAAGATGGTTTCTCCTCTGCAGAAACCTGACTGAATGACTCAATTAATGCTTACCCCCCCCCCCCAAAAAAAATAAACTGTTATTATTCTCATCAAAACTTCCAACTACACAATTCAAAATTCTCTCCCATAACAAAACAATAATCAAACAGGTACGGTTAGCAAAACTTCTAGGAATTACTATTGACAACAAACTCTCATTTGAACAACATATACTGAACACAGTAAAGAAGACCCATTTCAAACTAGGCAAATTATACCGACACAAATTATACCTTGATAATCAAACTAGGATCAAACTAGTAAATTACTTTGCTTATTCCATCCCTTACGTATGGGAGCCCCATTTTCACCAACCTCCATACATCACTTAGTAGTAAGCTACAACAATGCTACTATAAGATAGCAAAATTTGCATCCAACTTGTCTAACTGCTCACACCACTGTACCACTCTTTCAAACCTGTCCTGGCTAGAATTCTACCACTATCTCCAATTTACTCAACTCTCTATAGCCCATAAATTAATTTTCCAACCCGATAGCTGCCCCCCTCTCCAATCCATCTTACATACATATATCCCTACTCGATCCCTCCAATCTTCTTAGAGAATCCTATTAAGCATAGCCAAACCCAACAAGGGAATAGGACAATGCCTATATTCCTACAACATAGCCAAACTACGGAATACCCTCAACTCTACAATTACCAAACTAGACTCCCTAAAGCCCTTTAAAACTGCATTAAAAACCTACTTTTTAAAAAATCCAAGCTGTACATGTGATATACAATGCAAGCTCCCTTAATTACATAACCTATTAAACAAGAAGCCTACTTTCTAACACCTCTTAGTTCATTCTATTCATGTGACTGGAAGACCTTATTATCTGTCCTTCACAATGTACCTAATTTCTGTGATGTAGTTTTAACTGTGATTTGATGCTTGTATATTATTCTATATAACATTTGTTTGCAATTATGTACTTTCTGTGGTACTTACTTGTCTTTGTTTTAAACTGTGGAGACTTTCTCTCCAGATCTGTAATCCAACTGTTTAAGTTTTTCTTTTTGTTGTTTGTTAACTGTTGGAGCTTTTCTCACCAGGCCTCAACTGAAAATGGGTCTTCTGCCCAGTGGACTTTCCCAGTCAACACATTCCAATAAATAAATACCGAAGTTGGTCAGTAGGCAACAGATGACCTTGTAGAGACAACAGTGTCTCCCACCTGCAAGTTGGGCCTCAAATCGCTTTTGTTCACCAAGGTACTGCTCAGGACTACCCACCATGCCCAGTACTATTTGTTTGCAGGTGCCACAACTTGTTTTACTTCACTCAGACTTGTTTCTACCAGTGAAGAAGTACTTTCTACAACAAGCGTTAAATCTGGCTTCATTATGCTGTTACCACTGTCTCATCTGTATCATTGTCACATTACCCGTTTTCCTTCTAGCATACAACAATTACAAACATATTCAGTACCCTTTTCCATACACTTCCTAATTTAATGTCCTTCTCTCACAACATGGGCACTATACAGTAAGTGTGATGTTACCATTGCTAAACAAAAGGGAAATAAAACATTTTTTCTCACATACCCCTACCATAGCATCCAGATATTCTGCTTGCATTAACTATGAATATCTTAAAAGTCTTATGTAGCTGAGACTGGGAGATACAGTGGATATGAAAAGTGTACACACTCCTGTTAAAATGCCAGGTTTTTGTGATATAAAAAATGAGACCACAATAAATCATTTCAAAACTTTTCTCACCTTTAATAAGACCTGTACAATTCAACTGAAAAACAAACAAATCTGTTAGGGGAAAAATATAAAAAATAAAAAAATGGACAATAAGCTGGTTGCATATGTGTGCACACCCTTAAACTAATACTTTACTGAAGCACCTTTTGATTTAATTACAGCATCCAGTCTTCTTGGGTACACACCTGCCATCAATTAGAGAGACTCTGATTAACCCCAAATAACATTCAGCTCTCCTAGTAGGATTTTACTGACATTTATTCAGTTGCCTGCTACAGCAAAAGCCATGGTTCGCAGAGAGCTTACAAAGCATCAAAGGGATCTCACTGTTTAAAGGTATTAGTCAGGAGAAGGGTACAAAAACATTTCCACAGCATTGGATATACTAAGAAACACAGTGAAGACGGTCATCAAAAAGTGGAGAAAATATGGGACAACAATAACGTTGCAAAGAACTGGACGCCCCTCTAAAAACTGATGAAAAGACAAGACAAAACTGGTCAAGGAGGCTGCCAAGAGACCTACATAGCAACACTGAAGGAGCTGCAGGAATTTCTGGCAAGCACTGGTTGTGTACTACATGTGACAACAATTTCCCGTATTCTCCATATATCTAGACTATAGGGTAGGGTTGCAAGACAAAAGCCTTTTCTTACACAGAAAAACATCCTGGCCCAGCTAAATTTTGCAAAACAATACATCAAGTCTCTCAAAAGCATGTGGGAAAATGTGTTATGGTCTGATGAGACCAAGGTTGAACTTTTTGGCCACAATTCCAAAAGGTACGTTTGGCACAAAAACAACACTTCGCATCACCAAAAGAACGCCATCCTCACAGTGAAGCATAGTGGTGGCAGTATCATGCTTTGGGGTTGCTTTTCTTCAGCTGGAACTGGGGCTTTAGTAAAGGTGGAGGGAATTATGAACGGTTCCCAATACCAGTCACTTTTGGCCCAAAACCTTCAGGCATCTGCTAGAAAGCTGAAGATGAAGAGGAATTTCACCTTTCAGCACGATAATGACCCCAAGCATACATCCAAATCAACAAAAGAATTACTTCTCCAGAAGAAAATTAAAGTTTTGGAATGGCCCAGCCAGAGCTCAGACCTAAAAAAACATTTCTCTGCAGGATATTTATCACGATCTGAAGAAGGCTATTTTAGCTGAAAGCACTTATCGTTCCTGCTTTTATTTTCTATTTTTTCTATTTTTTATTTTATGTGTCATTAAAGTTATTTTTATCGTTCCAGTCGTGGTGTTTTGTTGAAGATTTTACCTGTTGCAACTATAACAAGCCTTGGTGTTTTGCCGAAGATGTCTGTTAAATCTGGTCGACTTCTTTGAGATAGTTACCAAAGCCATGGACGAGGGGAAGATGGTGCACACCGCCTACCTTGACCTGGCCAAAGCCTTCAATACTATTCCCCACTCGGGCATAGTAGATAAACTCTCTCAGCTAGGCATCAATCCATATGTTACCAGATGGGTAGCAAACTGGCTCACTGATAGAACCCACCTAATCAAAAATGGAAGTCACCTCAAGCAATAGACCCATAACAAGGAGCATACCCCAGGGATCAGTCTTGGGGCCTCTGTTATTCGGGATATACTTCTCTGAGGTGCAGGCCAAAACCAGTGGGCTATGGTTGACCAAGTATGCAGATGACTGCAAGCTGGGCACAGTCATTAATTCCCCAAGTGATGTGGACATCCTCCAAGAGGGTCTCACACAAAGAAATCACTGGTGCCAGAAACATGGCCTCAAGCTGAATACCAAAAAATGCATCATCCCTTTTGGGGAGACTGATTTCCCTACATATTATCACATTAATAACAACATCCTAAGTACACAATCAATAGTGAGGGATTTGGGCACCCACGTTGATAGCAACCTGACTTTTGACCACCATGTTGCTTCTGTTGCATGGAAAGCTTTCTACATGGCCCACCTCATAAGTAAGAGTATCTCATCCAGGGACAAAGACGTCATAAGATCCCTGTATTCTTCCCTTATAAGGTCAGTTATTGAATACAGTGCCCCCTTCGGCATGTACCTCGCAAAGCACATGCAGCAGCTGGAAAGACCACAGAGGTTCCTCACCTGGAGAATCCAGGGCCTCAAAAAGCTACCCTACACAGATACGCCAAAAGCCCTGACCCTCTACTCAGTTTCATACAGACTCGTCAGAGGTGACTTCTGTCTGGCATACAAAGCAATCGCAGACCCTGCCTTGATGGGACTGCTGTATATCTGCAAGTCAAGCTCCACTCAAGCAACCCATATGTGCAACCTCAACCTGGTCTGGGATAACAGATTTGTGTCCCAGAGACTCCCCCATCTGTGGAACAGACTCCCCTCTCCACGTCAAGCAGAGTACCTCATTATTGCTTTTTAAGCGCAACCTGGATAACGGGATGGGAAACAGAAAATACACTCCTTGGATTCCACCTGTGGCCCTGATGGACAGGGGCTGCAGATGCTGACTTGTCTAAACATGGGCTAAACTCTTGGATAGGCTTATAAGGGCCCTCAAGGGCAATAGCCTAGTAACCTCCTATGGTACATAATTATGGCCATAGTTTTTGTTTTATCTTCAGTAATTTTGTATACCAAAAGACTTGAAACTGGCTCAAAATGTTCCCCAACACTGAGATGTCCTTTTCTGGATTTATCAGGTACAAAATAATATCATCTGCAAATAAAGCCAGCTTTTCTTGATTACCATACCAATTATATCCTTGCATTTCTGAGTTCCTTACTTTCTCTACCAATGACTGCAAATATAAAGCAAATACCAAAGGGGAAAGAGGAAACCCCTGCCTGGTTCTTTTGTTCACATGCAACTTATCAGACAAGAACCCCTCTCCCATTTCAACTCTTGCTTCCTAATTAACCACACTGCTGTATCAGGGGAATGCAAATACCTTCACTGTCCTACTCATAAAATCCCAGCTTACTCTGTTGAATGCTTTTTCTTACCAGAACCCACCAACAGCAGCAGTATTTTCTTACAACCTGCTTCCTTCCAGATCTTCACTGCTCTATTAATGCTGTCAAATGCTTGTCTCCCCTCCAAAGAGCATTGATCCATATCAATTTTGGAAATATCTTTGCCATTCTTTTAACTGGTACAGACATAAATACTTTATAATTATGGTTTAGTATTGAAATGTGTCTACATGAAGTTGAGTCGGATGGATCTTGACCATCCTTTGATAATATAGCCACCACAGCTTTCTTCCAAGATGTTCCCACCAAATTTCCAAAGGAATACCATCTGTTCCTGAAGACTTTCCTGACGATTGATTATACATTACCTTTTTACCTCATCCCCGCCTATTTTAGCTATTAGATTTTGAGCCTTATTATTCTCTATCCTTAGCCTAAAGTCTTCTATAACAAAATACCTTAACCTTTGCTGTCAGCCCATCTGAGCAATTCCTAATGCTTCTTAACCATCTCTTTCTCTTATTTCTACAATGTTAAACTCCATTTTCATTTTACCCCACATACTAGCTATAACTTGTGAAGACGTTTCTGTCCTCTGTAATAACTCTTAAATAATTTCTACTACCCATTCCTTAAATTAATCTCTTTTTAACAAGTAGGTTGGAAAGTACCAGTGTCTCATTGTAGTTCATTATCCTGTATTTTATCTTAGTTTTTATTCGTGCATGATCTGAAACAGTTACTGGATGTGTGTTGAAGCCTTCAATTAAATGCAAATAATCCTATGGAATATAATTGCTATCGAGTCTAGAACAGTTACTGTACCTTGGAGAATAAAATGTAAATTTTGCCCAACTTCCTACAACTTTCACATCTTCCATACCAAATATTTTGATAAATTGCTTCAAAAATCCACCCATTTTCTGTTATAGTTTTCCTTCTAGGTCCCCTAGATACATTCTCATAGTTGCAAATCAAGTTCCAGTCCATCCCTACAAGAAATAGGTCCATAGGTTCATGGGTGTGTACTAGGCTAATGGCCCTGGAGCCTTTACAAGCCTAGCCTATAGGATTACCCTGGCATCATGCCACCCGACCTTAGTTCCCAGTGCCTCTGTCAAGTAGAGCCACTGGAGTGATCCCCAGGGGGAATTTTCTACTTCCCATCCACTCATCAAGCTTTCTCTTGAAGAGGGCCAGTGAGGCACTCCACTTGACATGTATGGGAAGTCTATTCTATAGCATGGGCAGTCTCTGGGTTATGAACCTGTCCCTCCAGCTTGTTCTGTTGATTATGGTAATGAGGTTGAGGTCTCTGAAGCACGTAGTGCGGAGGGAATGGGATTTCTTTAGATGTAGCATTTCTAAAAGAGCCGGGTCAGCATGGCTTTGTAAGTCAAGCAGAGATCGCCTCTAAGTAGGCGATATGAGACAGAGAATAGTTGGAGTTTTTTGAGTATGTCCATATAGGACAAGTGTTTAAGGCCTAAGATCCTCTTTGTAAGGTATTTTTGCGGCCTCTCCAGTTGTTGTAGGTGTCTAGTGAGGTACATGCCAAATGGGGCATTATACTTGATGACTGGCCTAATGAGGGAAGAGTAGAGGGAGACAATGACCTCTCTTCTTCCTGGATGCAAAACCCTTAGCAATGAGATATTATGGAGAAATGCATCCATAAACAACTCCTGAACTATCTCATCAAATACAAGCTCCTGACCCACTCTCAACATGGTTTTAGACCCCACCACAGTACCACCACTGCCCTCCTCTCCTTTTCTAATGTAATAAATCAAAACTGTAACAATAACCAACTTTCCTCTGCCCTCTTTCTTGATCTTTCCAAGGCCTTCAACATGGGTAACCACCAACTACTAATACAAACACTGGAAACTATTTCCCTAGACAACCAGGCAACCCAATGGTTTTAATCTTACCTGAATGGCAGAAAACAGGCTGTTCTATGGAAGAACAACCTATCTACCCTCCTACCTATTACCCTTGGAGTCCCACAAGGCTCTATCTTAGGACCCCTCCTATTTTCGATCTTTATCAACGATCTGTACAAGGTCATCTCAAATGCAACTTGTATTCAATACGCTGATGACTCGACTCTAATAAGCTCGGCCACCTCCCCAACAGAGCTGCAGTCTTTATCTCAAACTGTTTTTAATACAGTTGAAAAGTGGCTCCTTAATCGGCGGCATCTATTAAATCCTAATAAAACTAAGCTGCTGCTGTTCTCCCGTACTTGCAGGTCTACCATACCAAGCTTCACCATAAAATCGAACAATGGCACCATAATTTCCCCAAATCTCTCTACCAAGCTCCTAGGCATAATAATAAACAATAACCTTAAGTCTGACTTGCACATTAACCATACTATTAAAGCAGTAAATAAAAAACTTGGCTCGCTATACACGATTAAACCCTTCCTAACTGCTCTAGCTAGGACTATTATCCATACTCATCTACTCTCCACTCTCCTTTATGCCTCCCCCTTATTCACTAACTTGAGTAAGACTGACTTGAACAAACTCTCGAGCTGCTATAATCACATTGCTAGATTTGCCACAGGGTCAGCCTATAGGACACACCACTGTCTTAACCTCAAACAACTAGGGTAGCTGGAATTACTCAACCTACTTCAGATCAACCAACCAGCAGTCACCTTTGAGACCCTCTACCAACCTAAAAATACACCAGTATTTAGAAACCTTATCATCCCCTACCAGAACCTCAAAACCCTTCGATCATCCAACAAAATGTTAGTATATACCTTCAAAACTAACAACTCAGCCGGGGAGACTCTGTTTGCTAACTCTGTTGGTAAAATATGGAACTCACTTCCCACCGACCTAACCTCTAATCTCTCTCTAGCTCAATTTAAGAAAAGTCTTGTACAGTACTTCAAAAGACAATGGCTATGTCTCTGCTCTACTCCCAATTAACTCCTTCCCCCTCAACTATGCCCATTGAGGACATTTTGTTACAATATCCTACTAGTATGGTATTAGTATACATGACTGTGTGATGTGTTTTTACCGCCTGAATGTAATTCTGTACTAAAATACTGACATATATGTGTTGATTGAGTAATGTGTATTACCCTTTATTGAATGTATAACTGTAAGGAATCTGTAAAATGTTTAGTTATTGTAAATCTGAAATAGTCTTGTATTTATGACTGGAGCTTTTCTCCCCCGGGCCTCTGCTGAAAATGGACATGTATCCAGTCGGACTATCCTGGTCAACAAATGTAAAATAAATAAAACAAAAATAAATAAATAAATGTGTTACATAAAAGGACTTCTGACCACAGTGGCAATGTGGTGGTCAAGAGAGAGGTTGCTGTCAACCTATGTTCCCAGATCTCTTATGACGCCTTCTCTGTGTTCAGTGGACTACCATCGATGTGGTAATTCATGGGAACCTGGTTTTTCCCAAACGGGATGATGACACATATTTTGACACTGAGCTTAAGGCCATGGTTCTGACACCAGTCATTGGTCTCAGTGAGGCCTTTCTGTAGGATGTCAGCATCACTTGGGGAGTTAATTAAGGCTCCCAACTTGCAATCGCCTGCGAACTTTGTCAGCCAGAGTCCCTTCGTGTTGGCCTGGACTTCAGAGAAGATGATACCAAACAGGAGAGGACCCAGGACCAAACCCTGTGGGACTCCACTCATGACTGGTCGACAGTCTGACTTGGAAGTCAGCTACTTTCACACTGTGGGTTCTGTGAGCCAGTTTGCAACCCACCTAGTGATATAGGGGTTAATGCCTAGCTTAGTGAGTTTTTCTATGATTCCTGAGTGGGGAATGGTATCAAAGGCCTTGGCCAGATCAAGGTAGGCTGTATGAACCACTGTGCCTTCATCCACAGCTCTGGTGACTGACTCAAAGAAGTCGACCAGGCTCAGCAGGCATGATCTACCCTTCACAAAACCAAACTGTATGGGATCCAGAGTTTGGAGGTTCCCTACATCTTTGTTTATGTCTATGATGATGCGTTCCATAGCTTTGCATATCAGACTTGACAGGCTGATGGGGCGGTAGTTCCCAGGGTCTGTAGTTGCTCCTCCTTTGTGGAGAGGGATGACTGTAACAGTGCGCCATTCGGTAGGGAGAAAGCCTGAGGTGAGGCTGTGATTGAACAGGGCACACAAGGTGAGGTGCCAGTTCACTCTGTAGTTCATGTAGAACACAGCCAGGGATATTGTCAGGTCCCATAGAAGCTGTATTCTTGACCTTGGACAGTGCTGTTTTAACCTGTGCAGCAGTAATACTGGGTGCCTGGCAATCTACTGGTATTGTGATTGGTCCTTTGGTGGGGGAGAGAGGGGTAAAGTTGGCACTGAATCTGTCGGCCAGTATATTGGCAATATCTGTTGGCTCAGTATAGGAGGTGCCATGTTGCAACAGCTCCGAGCAAATCTGTGTATTAGCATAGAGATTCTTTACATAACTATAGAAGGCCTTGTGGTTGCCTTTACAATCTGCTGCAATTCTGTTTTCATAGCTAGCTTTAGAGGATTTGATGAGGGATCTCAACTTTTTGTTGAGGCTGATAAGGGAGTTTTTCCAGTCTTGGGCCTTCATCTTATTTCTCATCAGTGGACCACCAGATTGGCTTCCTTTTTTTTGAGGAGAGAGTCTTGGTTCTATTGGGTATGGCGAGATCCATGCATTTGTATACATTATACATATTTGTTCAGGACATTAGTGTAGGGGTTTGGTGGTCATGCAGCTGTTCTCGAATTGCATGGGTGCCTTGAAGTTAGCCTCCTCTGTTTTTAGGAGCCCAAAGTTAGCTTTGGAGAAGTTTTTCGTGGTGGTTACCTTTGCGGGGGGGGGGGGGGTGCGGATTTCCAATGTGATTAGTTTGTGGTCGGATCTAACCATGAAAGAGTTGACTATTGCTACAGAGCAACGGTCACCCATGTTAGTAATTACCAGGTCAAGGATGTTGCTACCTCTAGTGGGGTTAAGAATGAGCTGGTCCAGGGCATTGGAATTAATGAATTCCAGGAAACGTTGGGCAAGTGCATTGGTACATGAGTAGTTTACCTAGTTAATGCAGGGGTGGTTGACGTTGCCCAGTATGAGAGTGTTAGGCTGGATCCTAATATTCTCCAGGGTGCTTAGGAACGTGGAGTGTGAGTCTTGGGTCATGGTTGGGGACCTGTAGCAGGCTAGGACCTGAATTGCTGTCTTACCCAATGTTAACTGCACCTGAAGTATCGCTGATGCATCATGTCAGGCTACCAGTCTGGAAGTGTGCGCATCTTTTATGAATATGGAAACACCGCCGCCTTTGGAGCTTCGGTCCAAGTTCTGGAGCCGAAAGGTATGGAATGAGTTATAGCCTAGTACTGCATGGGTGCTATCTGCTGCCTTGAACCAGGTCTCTGTTACAGCACAAAAGTCAATGTTCTCCATTTTAAGGAGTGCTTCGAGCAAGTGCATTTTGAGATTTAGACTTCTAGTGTTGAGCAGCATGACCCTCAGATTGCATTTGTTTGCAACTGTTACAGTGGTAATTTGGTCTTTAGAACACACCTAAAAAGGCACTATAGGGGTAGCAAGAGCCTTGGCCAGTAACCAGAAGCCCAGGGGTGACAGATGCAGGCCATCTCTGGCAAAGCATCTAAGTCTATCATGTCATCCCAGGCAGACAGATACTGGATCCCCTTAGAATGACACCAGAAACTTAGCCAATTGTTGAAACCAATCATTTTCTGCTTGTACTGTGGTATCATTCTGGGTGATGGTAGGAGGCTGCTCAGGGCTAGGGTCATACCCATCTGGGCTACATAATCCGAGAGCTCCTCCATGTCTCTTTTTATGTAGTCCAGGGAGGTACGTCTCAAGTCATTCACACCCACGTCTACAATGACAGAGTCATATTTGTACCTGTTGTTGAGGGATCTGAGTGCGTACGTTACGTGGTGGATTCTGGCACCTGACATGCAGGTGACTGTTACTTTCTCCTTATTCAACCTAGTGAGTGGGACCATCAGTGTGCCTCACTATTGAGTGCCCTATGACTAGTGTGTTGGGCATGCTGTTTTGCCTTAAGGGCTTTGGGTGAGTGGCACACTGTTTAGTAGAGTTGTGTCTCTCATGATTAGTGTTGTGTTGTGGTGGTCGAGTGCATTTCTGCCTTGGAGGTCTTTGCTGTTTGTGTAGATTTTTATTGAGAGCCTCTGCGAAGGTGGGTGTGTTGTTTGTGTTTTTATGTAAAGGCAGTGCTGATGTGTGTTCTGGAGGGCTATATGTTCCATGTGGTGTGGTGCAAGTGTTGACCTTCTCCTCTTGACCAGCTATTCCGGTATTGGCTGCAGAGTGCATGGCTTCCAATTTGGATATATAAGTGCATCTCTCGCAAGTATGAGTGTTGGGAGGTAAGAGGAGAGGGTTGTCAGTGTACGAGGCAGTTTCTACATTGCCTCAGGATGCCCAAGCTCCCCAGGCTAATAGGAGAAAGCACAGAGATCTGACCTTCAGACATGCCTGGAGGGGTGGGCATTAATAATAAGTATTGGAGCTGTTTTCTTGTAGAACATTTAGTATTGGTAGCACTGTTGTGTGCTACAGTAATTGCTACAAGAAGTCTGGTAAAGTGCTAGACTAATAAGCTAATAAAAGTGCAGGAGAGCAGAGAATTAGCAGATCTAAGGGAAAAATTGAAGAGCACCGCTCAGAAGCTTAGAAAAAGTCCTGTATACAGTAAATCTGTATCTGGACTATACTAGTTCCAGGAAAGGCAGGAAACTTTTTTTTTTTTTTTTTTTAGTAGAAAGTGAAGAGACAGAAGATGATGAGAATTCAATATGCAGAAGATAAAGGGGTGGGCTTTTGCTAAGTTCTCACTATTAACAGTAGAATGAGCTGATGTAATGTGACGGGGGGAGTGTCCTGTACCAACTTTATACCAGAGGCGGGCAACTCAAAGCCACCAAGACAAAAGGACCACCACAACAACTGGGAGAGTGGGTGAGAAAAAACAGTTGTACAGATTACAGAGACATTAAATCAAAAGTGCAGACAATAAATGAGAATAAACTCTTATCTTTTCTCAATATCACAGCTGGCAGTAGGTCAATCTCTCTGAAGCAGCTTGAGCAACAGGTATATCTGATTTAAAACACTGGCTATTTAAGGCACAGAAACCAGACCAATTATCCAAATAATAACAGATGCAGGAATGCCCTGGCTAGATTAAACCTGTTCTGTTCACTTTCTCTCACTAAGAAAATAGATAGGCCTCTAGACAAAGGATTTCACTACAAACTGAGGTCAACACTAACAGATAATCAGCTGTATCACACAACAAGGAGAGTAAAAAACAGTTGTACATATTACAGAGATATTAAATCAAAAGTGCAGACAATAAATGAGAATAAACCCTGCTAAAAGTTGATTATTTCTCCCAAAATGTTAAGGTCCATAATAGCAGTTTTGGTGGAATATAAATGTATGCCAACATAATCCTCCTCCCTTGACAATAGTCCCTTACTACCACAAATCTACCAAGGTTGTCTTTTTTTCCTCTTCTATCCCTATTGGAGCCTCTATAGCAATTAATATAATTACTCTCCTTTTCCTTTATTCCTGACATTCTGCTGAATATCCATCTTGAAATCTTTTTTTTTCCAAAGTCACATGTTCATTTCTTTCCAAATGTTTCTCCTCCAACATTGTTACTTGCATCCTGTATTTTCTTAATATAATTCAGTATTCTTTCCTTTTTGTCTATAACCTGTAAGGCAATTTCTTTTCCAAGATAATATGGACAGCATAGACATTATGACAAAGTTATTTTTCCCAACTATTATACATGACAATTGTTTTGAATGCGTACTTACAACTTTTGTGTTACATGCACTTATATTAATGTTTGGCAGTCTGAACTTTTACATGGTTGTTTCTTCACATCTCCATTTTAACCTGTCACATTTTCAAGACTTTTGTTTTAATTAAAAACCCTCAAACAAAAAACTAAATACATTTTTCAAAACACTCCCATCTCATATTAACTTAGAACAAACACTCAAAACTATACAAATCTTCAAAAATTGAAGTGTAACCCTCCAGGCAGGAATGATTGCCACAACAAACCCTATACCCTAAACTACAAGCAGCAGCTTGTTAGACGTTAATCCTCTGGGCTAGCTGCCAGACATTTTACAGTTCTCTGCATTGCTCAATTAAAGATGCCTCCTTATCTCTTCTTGCTAATAGCTGGAACTCTGCATTCAGTTTAACATATTTTTCTCTATCTCAGTGTCCTCTCACTTTACCAAAGCTATTATTTCCCATTAGAAAATGTACACATGTCCCCTGAAAGGTCATATACTCACTCCATCAAACCTGACATGAAAGTAAAGTTAAAAGAGAAGTAATTCACAGGATCACCCCAGATTGCCCTGCTGTTTTAAGGGATTAAGACAGCTGCATTCTTTTCATGCAATCGCGTCTAAGTGGGTATTAACAGCCATACAATAGCTTACTCAACACTATCATATCAATTTTATTTATTTTTATTTTACATTTGTTTACCGGGAAAGTCCGACTGGACCAGCTGTCCTTTTCCAGAGGAGGCCCGGGGAGAAAAGCTCCACTATTAAATACAAAGTTAACATATACTAGTAAATATTATTTTTTTTTAATTTGCTACCGCTCAGTACCTTAAATGCCTTTTGTTTGCTTTATCAAAACTACCCCCCCTGAGTCAGTTCATCCTTTTGTCACCTCTTTAATCCTTCCAATATCAGCATCATTTTATGAAATTCTTTTGCAAAACCTGGAGAAAATATAATAATAAATATGCCTGCCTGGTTAGCTTCGTTTTTATATTTCCTAGACTCTTTCCTTATTATTCCAATACTGCATTCAGTTCTCCTCTTCACATAAAATCTATCACCACCTCTCAGTTTAATCATCGCACTTTTCAAATCAACCTCTGCAACTTATTTATTTATTTATTGACATTTGTTTGTCCAGCTGGGCCTGTGGCCCATTTTCAGTGGAGACCCAAGGAGAAAAGCTCCAGTAGTACATTTTAAAACAAGTACAACTTTAAACAATATTGATATAATAGCAGTTATAGCAAAACGATTGACATATGGTGGGTTACAAGCATAAAGTTAAAGTTGCATTAAAAAGAAGCTAAGTAACAATTTTACATTGATATAGTTCAATAGGTCAACAATAAACATTTTTTGTTTGTATACAATTATGCAAATGCATAGTTGACACACTGGAGAGAAAGGTGTAATGAGGTACTAAGTATGGTCCTTTTGAGGGTACATAAAGGGAAGGATGACCCTATAGAGGAGCTCTCTGACCATGTAGCCGAGGCTGGTATGTCCCTGACCTTGAGTAGCATCTTGCCCTCCAAGAATGATGCCACAGTATAAAGACAAAATGATCAGTTTCAACAACTGGCTAAAGTATTGGTGTCATTCAAAGGGGATCCAGTGTCTGTCAGCCTGGGATGACATGCTCGACAAGCCATGTTGCTTCGCTAGGGACGGCTTGCACCTGTCACCCTTAGGCTTTCGTATACTGGCCAAGGCTCTTGCCACCCCCATAGTGCCTTTTTTAGGCAAGGCTCAAAGGACAAACCCACCTCCATAGACAACCCAAAGATAAAAAAACTAAAGGTAATGCTACTCAATGCCAGAAGTCTAAACCTCAAGATGCACGCACTCGAGACTCTCCTCAGTATGGAGGAAATCGATGTCTGTGCAGTAACAGAAACCTGGTTCAAGACTCCTGAGAACACCCCAGCACTACCAGGTTATAACTCATACCATGCGTTTCGGCCCCAAAACTCGGACCGAAGCACAAAAGGAGGGGGAGTATCTATATTCATCAAAGATACCTACACCTCCAGGTTAGTGGCACTGCACAAAGCATCGGAAACCATCCATGTGCAACTAACAGCGGGCAAAACTGCCTTTCAGTTTGTAGCCTGCTACAGAACACCCTTCTATTACAGGAACCCCACTTGGCATTCCTGAGAACACTGGAGAATATGAAGGTCTCTCAAAACACTATGTCACTGGGTGACTTCAACTACCCAAACATTGACTGGGAAAACTAATTAAGCCCAAACACCCTCGCCCAACGGTTCCTTGAATTTATAAACTCTAACGCAATGGAACAACTGGTCACCACTCCCACAAGAGGGAACAACATATTGGACCTGGTCATCACCAACATGGGGTCTCTATGTTCCACACCAGAGGTAAACCCCTCATTGGTAAGATCAGACCATAAACAAATTTCCCTGGACATTCATATCCCGTCCCCACCCCCAGCCAAGGAAATCACTGTAAAGAATTTCTCCAAAGCCAACTTTGCACTTCTCAAGACTGAGGTGGAATCCTTCAAAGCCCCTGGGCCACAGGATAATACAGCCCAATTCGCAGAATCCTTTACAAATGCATTCTATGAGCACCTGCAGGAATGCATGGATCGTGCTATCCCAAATAAAACCAAGACTCACTCCTCCAAAAACAGGAGACCGGTCTGGTGGACCCCGGCCATAAATAAGCTATACAACAGAAGGAGGAAGCTACTACATGATAGAGCAAAATCCCAAAAAGGGAAGGCATCTCTGATCAGTATTAGCAAGAAACTTCGATCCCTCATAAAATCATCAAAGGCCAGTTTCTAAAGAAAAATTGCCCTAGACACTAAAAATAATCACAAGGCCTTCTTTAGTTATGTCAGAAACATGGGCGAAAACTCCCAGATACGCTCTGAATTGTTGCATAACGGTACAAAATATACCGAACCTACAGATATAGTCAACATCCTGGCAGACAGATTCAGCGCAAACTTCTCCCCCCCTTCCCCCCCAAAGGAGCAAACGCCTATCCCAACTGAATGTAACCTCCCTGACATCACAGATGCACAGGTGAAAGCTGCCATCTCCAAAGCAAAAAACACAGCATCTATGGGACCGGATGGTGTCCCAGGCTGTGTCTTACATGAGCTCCAAGAAGAACTGAACCCTCACATTAAGTCACTGTTCAAACTTAGCCTTACTACAGGATATGTACCCAAAGAATGGCGTACAGCTACAGTGGTCCCACTCCACAAAGGTGGTGCCACAACGGACCCCGGAAACTATCGCCCCATAAGCCTGACTAGCCTGGTCTGTAAAGCTATGGAGCGTATTATCATGGAACTCATAAAAAAAGACATTGGGAGCCTCCAGACACTGGACCCTACCCAATACGGCTTTGTTAAGGGCAGATCTTGCCTCTTAAACCTAGATGATTTCTTTGAAACAGTTACCAAAGCCATAGATGAGGGCAAGGTAGTCCACACAGCCTATCTGGACCTCGCAAAAGCCTTCGACACAATACCCCACTCAGGCATCATAAATAAGCTTACCAGCTTAAATATCAACCCCTATATCACAAGATGGGTTGCAAACTGGCTCAGAGATAGAACCCACATGGTCAGAATCGCAGGTGCCATGTCCGAATCCAAACCAGTTACAAGTGGCATCCCACAGGGCTCAGTTCTGGGACCTCTCTTGTTTGGTATATACTTCTCTGAGGTTCAGGCTAACACTGGGGGATTATGGCTGACAAAGTTCGCAGATGACTGCAAACTGGTGGCCATAATCGAATCTCCCGCTGACACAAGCATCCTCCAAAAGGGTCTCACAGAGACGGATGCTTGGTGTCAGAGCCACGGCCTCAAGCTAAATGCTAAAAAGTGCATAGTCATCCCCTTTGGGAAAAACAAAGTGCCCACAAATTACCACACAGGTGGTAATCCATTAAGTACGGAAGAAGTAATTAGAGATTTGGGGACCAACGTAGATAGTAATCTCTCCTTTGATAATCACGTTGCCAAAGTGGTTAGAAAGGCCTTCTATATAGCCCACCTTATCACGAAAGGGTTCGCATCTAGATCAAGACAGGTCATTGTGCCACTCTACTCATCACTCATCAGGCCCATAATTGAATACAATGCCCCTTTTGGGATGTACCTTACCCGACACCTGCAGCAACTGGAGAGACCCCAAAAGTACCTCACCAAGAGGATCATGGGCTACAAACAGATGTCCTATGCAGCTCGACTAAAGAAACTCCAGCTCTACTCAGTTGCTTACCGCCTACTCAGAGGCGATCTATGCCTGACGTACAAAGCCATGTCAAACCCAGAATTAATGGACATGCTTCACCTCAAAAAATCCAAGTCCCTTAGAGTTACACGCTCCAGGGACCTAAACCTCAGCACAAAAATAAATAGGACATGCTGGAGGGACAGATTCATTTCCCAAAGGCTCCCCTCACTCTGGAATAGAATCCCAATTCATGTTAGACATAGCCCCCCGCTGACCCTCTTCAAGTGAAATTTGGACGCGTGGATGGGAAATCACAAATTCACCCCTGGGATCTCTCCTGTGTCCCTGCTAGACAGAGGCACAGTAAACTAATCTTAAAAGGGTACCTTCTGTGACCTACTTTACAGAGGCACAGTAGGCTAATCTAATAGGGAGGCGGAAGCCAAATACACTCTGGCTAGGCTTATAAATGCCCTAGGGCAGATAACCTAGTATCTACCTATGAACCTATAAGACTAGGTAGGGTCATGGCAAGGGCAGGTTCTGGAATTGAGAAAGTAAGCTTTTAGTTCATTTTTAAAGTGTGAGGTGTGGGAGATTGAACACAAGTCAAAGGGAAGTTTGTTCCAAGCATGGGCAAGGGAGTGTTTGCAGAGTAGTTTGCCTACTGACCTTTTTGGGTGGTAGATATCAAGTAATTGTTGTTTAGACGTACGGAGGGTCTGGGATGGGATGAAGATGGAGACTAAGGAAGACAGAGATGGACAGAAGGAGGGTTTATAAAGAATAGAGTGTAGCATATGAAATTGATAAGATAGCAAATATTGGGGAAGTTCAAGCCATTGAAGAGAGTTTAAAGACATGCAGTGGTGTGAGTTGTATGGGGAGTTAGTAATGAATCTGGCTATTTTATGGTAAATCTGTTGGAGTTTGTTTAGAGTGGAGGCCTGGATACTGGTAAGAACTGGGGCGGCGTATAAGACAGAGGGGAGGAGGAGTGCCTGGCCCAGGGTAAGTCTAGATTCAGGGTTTTTTTGTTCCGATATAACAGACCTAGTTTCTGGTTTGTTTTTTTTTATACATTGGAGTATGTGTATGTTGAACTTGAGTTGGTCATTGATAATGACCCCTAGGAGTTTTGTGTGGGTGTCAGAGGTTGGAAGTTGTATTGTTAGAAGATGTAATAAAAAAGGAGGTTTTGTGATGAGAAAGAGAACGGGGAAGGAAAAGTAAGAGTTTGGTCTTTTTGGGATTTAGGATCAATAGGTTGTGAGAGGACCATTGTTCAGTGGATAGTAGGGCCTGTTGGGTCAGGGAGTGTAGTTCAGGAATGTTATTTGAGATGGATATAAGTGTGGCGTCGTTGGCATACTGAATAAGGGAGGATTATTTGCATGAGATGTAAAGATCATTGGTGAAGATGTTAAACAAAAGGGGTCCCAAGATGGAACCTTGGGGAACATCAGTGGAGATGGGAAGGAAAGGTGAGGAGGATGAGAGCCATTTGGCAGATTGTTCCCTGCCAGATAGGTTACTATTAAACCAGGCAAGTGCGGAGGGAGATAGGTGGAGATTTGCGAGTTTGGACAGTAGTAGAGGATGCGAGACGGTATCAAAGGCATTGGAGAAATCTAGGAAGAGACAGGAAATGAGTTTATTGTTGTCTAGGGCCTCTGCAATGATATGAGCGAAGGAGAGGAGGACAGTGGTGGTGCTGTGGTGAGGATGAAATCCATGTTGGGTAGGGGGTAAGTAAGTGGTGTGTGAGGAGGTAATTGAGAAGCTGTGAGTGAATACATTTTTCTAATATCTTGGAGAGGGGGGACAGAATGGCAATGGGTCGGTAGTTTGAGGAGTCAGTGGAGTTTCCACCTTTATGAAGAGGGATAGTGAAGAAAGATTTCCAAAGGGTGGGGACAGTTGATTCCAGAATAGATCGATTAATTAGTATAGATATAGGATAGGCAATTGAGTCAGCAGCAAGTTTGAGGAATGTAGGAGATAGATTGTCAGTGGAAGGAGAACAAGATTTTAGCTTGAGTAGTAGAAATCTGATGTAAGTAATGGGAACTGGCTAAAAAAAAAACAAAGTTATGTTAGTGGGACTTGGAGAGGTGGGTGTTGAAGTAGAGTTTGGCTTAGAGGTTACCAGATTTTGGATGGAAGAGATAAAGTGTTTATTCAGGAGGGTAGCTGTTTCCTGAGAGGAAGAGTTAGGGTATGGGGAGGGATTAGAGGGCTTTCCAGGATAGTGGATGTTGTTGAGAGTTGACCAAAATTTTCGAGGATTGGATTTGTTGTTAAGCTGAGCAGAGCTGTAGTATAACTTTTTGTCATTAGTTGTATGTTTTTTTGCAAGGTTCCTCAGTTGCCTGTATTTTTGAAGAAAAGGTGGTTGTTTAGTTTTAGTCCAGGTTTTCCAAGCACGGTCTCTTTGTTTCATAAGGGACCTAGTCTCTTTGGAGAGCCAGGGAGCATGATTTGATTTTACTCTGATCTTCCTAGAGGGAGCTATGGAGTTTAGAGTATTCATGAAGATGCTATTGAAAGTGCTTACAGCATCATTTAGGGAGAGGTGTTTTAGGATGGACCAATCTATGTTGTGGAGAATGGAGTTAAATTGGGATGAATTGAAAGTCGATAGTTTTCGACAGTATTTGATAAGGTGGGGTTTAGGAATATGGGAGTAGTGTCTTAAGATGGTGGTGGGGAGATGATCAGAGAGAGTCAGGTAAGGTGGTGGGATTGTGGTATTGGTGGGGGGAATTGGTAATGATCCAGTATATGATGGAGTTGGAGGTAGAATTTTTATGGAAGCGAGTGGGAGATGTTATACGTTGGTGGAAGCTGTGTAGGTGGATACTGAGTTGGGGGGAGTCAGTTTTGAGTTTGGACCAATCAATGTTGACATCACCAAGGATAAGTATCTCATATGGTATGCTGTGGGAGAACCAGGATAGGATGTTTTCAAGAATGGGCAGATTGTTACTTTTGCCTAAAGGTAGCATGCAGACCAAGCTTCCCAACAGAAACAACTTCCTTTCAGTGGCATACCATCTGTTGCTATGCCTGCTTTAATAGTAACAGAATTGTTGATGGTTAGAAATAAATAAATAGAAAAAAAAAAAATTGGCACAGTGAGAAAAGTATATCCTGCTTTCTCAGGCTGAGAGAATTCCTTATCAGCAGGTGTGTGTGAAGCAGGGTAATACAGTCACTGAGCAATACTGCTTTCCTTCCCAACCAGGCATCCATGACAAATTGTTAGAATAAGCCACAGTACACAAAGGCCATGATGTCTAAAATAAACAGATTCAGACATTTCTCAGCATTTATTAATTATACTGCAGCTCAATAAATGCAAGGAAATGGATATGAATATACATACACATATACATATATGTATATATATATATATATACATATATACATATATATATATATATATATATACACACACACACACACAGACACACACAAAATCAGAAAGAAATTGCATTTCCTGTTCTTTTTAAATTACAACAGAAACAAACTCCAAAAATGAAGGGTCTCTTAATGGACAGTGAATAGCAGGAAAGCAACTTGGTAAAGTACCTCATTCCAAAACTAACCTATTATGCACAAACAAAAAAAGTTTTATTCTAGCTTAGAGACTTCAGAGAAACTTTTGAAACCATTCAAACATATGGCATACTGACCTTCTTGAAACACTTACTCTTACGAAAGTCAAAGGAAGCTACACATGCATAAAAATGTCATCAGTAGGTATTTAACTCCATGGAGAACAAAATGGGTGACAATGATTCAGCAAAACACTGAAGTGTAACGTGTCTTGGCAGTAATACTGTACCAAGTTATTCACTTGAAAATCCAGTTAAGTTTCAATTAACTTCCGATGGCCCGGGTACAGGCAATCACAGTACATCATGATACAGTTCTTATCTCAGACACCCTGAGGAAATAATTCGACATAGAGAAGATGGCTGAAACATGCTGGGAGACAAGTCAGTGAGTGTTGAAATGTAGAAGGAAAGAAAGATTTACATGTGCAATATATGTGTAGGTAGGCACCCCCATCACCACAGCATTAAGATACATGCAAAGTGCTGCAGCTTACTCTGCAGGCAGTGTGAATTTGTCCAAGTGTACATACTTTTTATTTACTTATTACATTTGTTAACCGGGTAGTGTCCGACTGGGCAAGTAGCCCATTTTCATCAGAGACCCGGGGAGAAAAGCTCCAACAATTACTTATCAAAAAAACAATGTAATACAGAAACTAATGATTTAAAAATACATTGGAATTTGATAGGAATGAAAGGTTGTGGAGTTAGAGATTCTTGAAAGCAAGCAAAAGAATAAACTTTATCAAGTAATAACATCATAAAAACAAACGTTACAAGGATGGCAACACTTAAGGTAACAGTCAAGTAACATAAGAACAAAACTTTACATGGTTGGTAATATTTGGAATAAAAATCACAAGCAATAAAAAGTTTTTTTTTTTTTGTACGTCGGTAGATGAAGCAGAGAGAACAGAGATCATGGTAGAGTAGAAAACAAAGTAACAACAGGTAGTGAGTGAGATTAACCTGGGGCTGGTACAGGAGCATAACCAGTGTTTAGAAAGATGATCTTTTAGGAGTCGTCTGAACTTGTGACTGCCTGGATTTTTTAGGATGTGTTGGGGAGAGATTTCCAGGTTTTAGCTACTTTATGCAAGTAGAGGGAATCATCGTAGTAGTTGTGAGATTTAGTAACTTTTAGAATTAGTCAGATGATCTGAGACACCTTGGATTACTGTTTAGTTGGAGTAGGCTAATGAGAGCAGGGCAGTTGTTGGGTTTGTAGATTATGCTGTGAGCAGTGGTTAGCTGGCTCAGAGATAACAGGCTGGGTAGCTCAATCCACTTGAGTTGGTGAAGGGCATGACACTGATGAGTTTTGTGGGGTAGATTAACAGCAAACAGCTATTTTCTTACAGCAGGTTTCTAGTTCGTGTAAATTGGTTTTCCATGGATTAGTAAGGGAGAGTAGAGAGTAGGTGGGATCTGGCTGTGGCTAATCTGGCATCATTGGTTAGGAATGGTTTTGCCCTACAGAGTATGCCAAGTTTGGAGTGAGCTTTTTTAATTTGTGTTTGTCAAATTTTAGGAAATCATCTACTGTTACACCTAGAGGTTTAGTTTGACTGACTGGTTCTATTTTAGTGCCATTTGTGGAATAGACAGAGGAAGGAGATGTGCTATTTTTAGTTTTGTTGTTACCAAAAATCATCAGTTCAGTTTTTTTTTTTTGGGTTGAGTATTAGTTGGTGGTTGGAGAGATAGTGTTCCATGTCTTGGAGAGACTTTTGTCTTATCTTGAATTTCTTGAAATGTGGGAGCAGAGCAGATTAGAGAGGTGTCATTGACATACTGAATAAAGGAGGCTAGTTGAGTGGCAGCAGTCATGTTGTTGGTAAATATGATAAAGAGCAGAGGTCCAAAGATGGAGCCTAGGGTTACACTGACTGGACTGGTAATGGGGGGGGTAGAGTTTGTCTTCCCATTAGGTAGCCTGCTGTCGATTAGAAAGATAGCTGTGAACCAGGTCAGGGATATAGCATTAAGACTGTATTCAGCTAGCTTGTTGAAAAGAATTTGGTGGGATATCGTATCAAACGCTTTGGATATGTCAAGGAAGAGTGATGTGACTAGTTGGCCTTCATTTTTAAGGAGGTTAAGAGTGTAAGTGAAACTGACTGGTATTATTACTGTGCTTGGGGTGGAAGCCGTGTTGTGAGTTGGACAGCAGATTGTTTTTAAGTAAGTGGTCATGGAGTTGCTGATGGATGCATTTTTCTAGGATTTTGGCTGAAGGGTGAGAAAGGGGATGGGTAGGTAATTAGTGAAGTCTGTGGAGTGGCCACCCCTGTGCAAGGGGATATGTGATATCTTCCAGAGGAGAGGAACATACTGTTTGGAGACAGAGCGGCTGATTAAGATCGATACTGGATAAGAGATAGTGTTGGCAGCTAGTTTTAGAAATTAGTTGGGGAGGTGACTGGAAGCAGAAGAACTAGGTTTTAGTTTGGTAAGGAGCTTTTTATGTAGCTGGTTTGAATGGGTTTAATATGGAATAATTTAGGGTTGGAAGCTGTAGAGGTGGGTACTGTTAAGGATGTACTGGAAATTTTGCTTATGAGGGTGGTTACTGAGTTGACGAAGTGAGTATTAAATTGTGTTGCTAAACATTCAGAGATATTGGTAGTTGAAGGTGCTGGGGTTGAGGGATTTCCTGGGTTAAGGGGATAATTAATACATTGCCAAAATTTTGGGGGGGGGGTTGTTCTGGTGTTTTTGCTGGCATAATTGAAAATATATGTTTTGTCATGTTTTGTTTCTTAGCCTGGTTTCTTAGTTGCTGGTATGAGGTAAACAAGTCTTTGTTTTTGTAATTTGATAGTGTTACCAGGTTCTGTCCCTTTTTTGAGTAGTAATTTAGTGGCTTTTGTTAGCCAAGGTAGTAGTTTGGCTTTTGTGAGTATTTTTCTTATGAAGATAGGTGAATTAATATGTCAATGAATGTTTTGTCGAAGTATTGAACAGCAAGATCTAACTAGAGGTGCTTTAATGGTGACCAGTCACATTGTAGCATAGAAATGAATGGAGATGGGGAGAAGTCTTTTTTGCTGCAGATGTAATTAAATAACATGTTGTTTGGTGTGTAAACTCGTTTCCTGAGAAGAAAGACTGGGGAGCGGTCATTAAGTGAGTCAGGAAGGCATTCTGCTTTGTAACTTAAGTTGGGTTTATTAGTTAGTATTCCGTCTAATATTGACTGTTTTCTGGTATGTTTATCAATGCGAGTAGGGGATGATTGAGAGTAAATGTAAAGGTTAATGAAGATGGCAGGGTTATCTGCGCAGCATGTACGCCAGTTAAGGTTAAAATTGCCTAAGATTGTTTCCTGGTTGAAGTTTGAAGATGCCCAGTAGAAGAGGTTTACTATAATGGGTAAGTTTTGGCCAAGAGGTAGACAGATAGTAATGATTATTGTTTTTGGGTGTTTATTTCTTGGCATGCAATTAATATTTCGGAGTTGAGGAGGTCGGGGGAGCAATTCAGTAGCGTCAGTTTGAGGGAGTCTTTAAACATGATGGCAATACCACCACCCCATTTTAATTATCCTGTCACATCTAGAGATGCTATAACCCTTGGTGATAACTCATTGTCTTTTAGGTGGGATTTTAACCAGATCTCAGTTATAACTGCTATTTCTGGTGAGTAGAAGTCTAGGCTTGTGTGGAATTCAGTTACTTTGCTAGTAATGCTTCTAATGTTGAAGTTAGTAATGAGAAGGTTAGCATTGGTCTTCTTGAGAAACGCAAGGTTAAGAACTGGACTTGAGAGGGGTTGAATTACTGAGTTTGGAGAGGTAGAGGAGGTGGCCAGTGTGAAGGGTGGGTTGACACAGTTTAGACAGGGTTGGGATGAATATTGGCCTGAAGTTTGATTTGGGCTAGTGAATATAGAAGAAAGAATCTGAGTTTGGATATGTGTTTGTCGTGTTTATAAGGTGAAAATGCAGGGGAGAGGGAATATACATATTTTAAATTGTCTAATGTGTTGGTGGTAATAAAGAGTTGAGGAGAAATTCGATAGGTTGGGTGAGGTGTGTATGTAAAGGGAGGGTTGGTGAGTAATGGCGTTTGATTTGGTAAGTGTGGTAGGAAGTAGTGTGATGGCCAATGTAGAGAAGGGAAATAACACAAGTGAGATGGTAATTAATTTTGTGGATAGCATGGTTGAGTGGATTACAGGCAGGATTAATGGAGCTACTAGAAGAAACACTGGATAATGGCTAGAAATTAGAAAAAAAATAAAAATGCTGTATATGGTTTAATAGGTAGAATTAAACACAAGCAATATGTGGTTGTTAGAGTGTGAATTATGATGATATGAAAGGGATGGAATTAACAGTGTTGAAGCTGGGGAATTGTGTTCAAATGATGGTAGGGAATAAGGGGAGAAGCTGAATGATGGTAGTGGTAAGGGGAAGAGTTTGAGTAACTGGTGGGATATGGGTGTGGGTAGTAGTGAAATGTAGGCGATACAGGGATTGTGACTGAATTGTAATAGTGCTGTGGGGTGGGGTTTAGTGTAATTGGATTATAGTGGGGGTGAGGAGGGTATTGAAGTCAGGTGGGATATGGGTGTAGACAGAGGTGTGTGACAGGTGGGGATTGGTTGAGGTACTGTTGGGGTGTGGTTACTATAGGTATAAATTTATTGAAAGTGGGGGTGGGTGGGAATGGGGGTAGAGGAGCAAAGTGAGCCCGACTGATAGCGAGGGCAAACAGAGCGGGACGGGCCCTTTTTTCAGGAGAGTAGTCCAAGGAAAGTAACCAATCAGTAAGCCGTTAAAGTTTTAGTGGCTTTAATGGCAGTCTAGGTTACAGAAAAAAAAAAGAAAAACACCACAGTAAGACCAACAGTAAATAAAAAGAGCTACTGGGCGTTCAGGGCATGGGGGGGGGGGGACAGGTCCGGTGGATACTAATTTTAAAAAATACTGTAACAGTCACTTCATAATATATTTTTTCTGCTCAGCAACCAATCTCAAGTGACTTAATCTACTAATTATCCTTTTGTTCCTTTGAGGTGGAAGGAAACTTGGGATTGTGGTTGCAGCACTACCACATTGTGCAGTGCAGGCTCCAGTCTGTAATGATGCGTCCTTTCTTTTCTAGTCACCCAAGGGCATGTGTCCTCTGATCCTAACATACGCTGGGTGTATACAATAAGCTCATAAACGTGCCTCCTCTTGGCAGTAAAACCTGGGCCATACAGAAGTGCACATATTCTGCACTAAAACCCTCTGAAGCACACCAGCAGGAAAGTCCACTTTATAGTGGACAGAGGCTTCCACAATACTGGAAGAGGCATGTCTACCACCACTTGTAAAAGAAGAGGCCACCCATCCAGCCCACATCAGTGCATTCCAGCAGTGCAATGGCCAAGGGAAAAACAGACCTCAGGAGAACAGCTTTCCTGGCATAAGTTCTAATACACCATAAGAGAAATTGGATGTATTCAAAAATGGATTCTTCACTTGTGCAAAATAAAGAAAGGCTAGTCATACAAAGCCTAAAACACATGATCCTGGGAACTGGAAATAACTACCACAAACATTTTTTTTTATTTTAACTAGGGTGCCATGATCAGCTGCAGAAACAAGTTATCTGAGAGTAAGAGAGCAGCTGGCATAAAAGAGCCAATATTCTAACACAGAAATGGTGAGTAGGAGATATAATATTGGCAGGCATCTGGTCAATGTTATAACAGTGTGACGCATACACTGGTAAAAGTTATTACAGGTCATTCCCTGAGGATTCACCGACTTCTAGAGTTTTTTTTTTTTCACTAGCACGTTTTCTACCATCAGTCTCTGTGACAACTGAGCCCCATTCTCCACTGACCTCTTTACCACCCCACCTTTTCCTGGCATCAAAGGAAACAAGACAAGAAGTCAGATGATGAGAATTATGGCAGTTATTCGACCTACATATGGAGGTTTTGCATACTTTCTGACTCTGCCCCCCAAAGCTACTGACTTAGTGTACCAGTCAAAAAGGCCTGTAACACTGGCCTCATCATGTCATTGAGTTACCACACAGGCATCAATACCTAGCTACAGTACAACTATGCACTGCTTGGCAGGTAACAGAATGTGTCAATAAGGGCTTCTGGGTGATGCTGCTTCACCCTAGTCTCAAACATTCAGCAAGTCACACAACAAGCAAAACTGCCTCTCATATCACAGTGATGAGTGAACCAACCTTTACCTGCCTGGCTGGCTTGTTCAACACTAGGACTGACTAATCAAACTTGGAGCACTGAGGGATGGGGTCAGAGGAGACTTCATCCCTATGTGCCAGTGAGCCAGTGTGGTAAACTGGCATCAATAATATTAACTCTGACAGTAGTTGAATCACGATGTAGTGGATGTTTGGACAGCTTTGTCAACCATCAAATAAAATACCACTGAATTCTTCTAAGAATGGTCTGTGTCATTCTATAGTAAGAGCTTGATAAAAAGTCATCATGCAAATGTTCTAATCTTTCTGGACCTCCACAGTGGTCAAAGATGCAAAGAAACTCTTTAAAAAAATGCTCTCATCACAGCTACCAAAGTTATTTTGTTTCCTACCACTGATGTTCATGAAAAGAACTGACATGGCTAAGAAAGAAAAAGTGCATTTAGTCCTATATTATACAGTAATAAATTGAAAAGTTATGTTAGGAGAATGGCATCAGAAGAATTTTTAAGTAATGAGAAATGTATGACCCCAAGAAAATTGTAAATAATAAAGGATACACACCTAGTAATGAAGCCTCGACAAGACTGGTGGCTTAGCCATTAGAACAGTATTGATTATGTTAGATGCAATGTTTAATGTATTTACATAATGAAAAACAGTACACTCAGAATTTCTAAAAATGAAATAAAATTGTAAAGCAACCAAGTAATACCTGATTTTTTTTTTTTTTTTGATTTTTAATAAACACCATTGATTATGACTTGTACAACTATTTTAATTTGTCTGGTACAGTTAAAGTAGATAAAATGTGAGAGATCCACCTTTTTTATCCTGTGGTTGTGGTAGCCATGGGATCAAAAAACGCCATTCAATGACAGTTTATGTGGATAAGACCTTAACATTTTTTTGTAATAAACATTCACACATTGTTAAGACTCCTGGGACAATCTCCATAGTAGTATTATAGAGAGGAATTTTTTGACAGAGTGCTTTTCAACAACCATAGATGTGACAGACTTGTTGACATGCATCCCCATGGTGTGATTAACACCACGATTCACAAAGTAGCTTTCATTTAAATACTAGTGAAGCACTGCAACTTACCAAATAATAAGTTGAGAATGACTACTAGCTTTGTTAAAATCACATTAAAGATAATTTCATCCACTTTCAGGGGAATACGGCAAACAACTGATGAGTTGTGATGGGGCTGCTTGTGCCCCTATATGTTATGCTTATTGATATGTTGTTCTGGGAAGAACAATGTGTACCGAATTCAAACTTTATGGATCATTTAGTGAAACAAACATTCCTTTTATTTTGTTTTTAATTTGGAACAGAACAGTTATTGCATGTTATTGATTATTTGCAAAGTACAACAGGTTTCTTAAAATTTACATTTGATTATTCTAAAATTGAGATTAATTAGCAGATATGTTAAGGAAGGATTTTGTCAATGTGGATGCTTGCACTGACTATTTACAAAGCCCCTTTCTCCAACAATTATTTACACTATGAAGGTGTCATCCCACAAGACAAAAAATGTAGTCTCAGAAAAAGGAAGATAGACTAGCAAGATTTACTTATTTAGATTCTGACCTGGAGAAAAACTTCCACTGCCTTTTTGAGATGTTTAAGGCAAGGGGTCCTTTATGAAGTAAGAAATTAGATTTGAGAGGAAGGAAAGATAACTATCGAATGTTTGGAAAAGGATTTAGTAGGAGCAGTTCAGGTACTATTAACAGGAAATATTATGATTTTTAATTATAGTGTTGACAATAAACTTGGTAAAGTTTTTTGAGGGGAAGGAATTGGAAGGTTTTTGGAAAGTTTCAGTGATATCAGGTGTGTTTAGAAGATAATCCCAACTTTGTGTTTAGCAGACATCAAAACATATAGGAAAGATTAGAGAAAAAATATGCAGACACATTCTAACAGTAGAGGCATTGAGTGGAACTATGGGTACCAGGAAATGTGGGACTTGCACACTGTGTAATAGTATTCCCCACTCAGGAATTATAAAAAAAACTCACCAGCCTGGGTTGCCAACTGAAGCACAGACAGAACTCACACAGAAAGAATAGCGGGCTCCAGGTCCAACTTCTAAACCAGTCACAAGTGGTGTGTCCATCACAAGGCCTCAGTCCTGGGACCCCTACTGTTCGGCATATACTTCTTAGAAGTACAGGCAAACACAGGAGGACTATGGCTAACCATGTTCTCAGCGATGACTGCATAACTGGGGAGCTTGAGTAACTGACTCTCCGGCTGACATGGACATTCTCCAAAGGGCCTTACTGAGGCGGACACCTGGTGTCAAAGTCATGGTCTCATGCTAAATGCTGCAAAAATGCATAATCATCCCATTTGGGAAAAACAAAACACCCATGAATTAACACACATAGGTGGCAGCCTCCTTAACACAGAAGGAGAGGTAATAAAGAGATCTGGGGACCCATGTAGATAGTAATCTCTCCTTTGACAATCATATTGCCAAAGTAGTTAGGAAATCCTCCTGTGTAGCCTCCATCTAATTACTAAAGGACCAGTTCGCATCTAGAAATAGAGAGGTTATAGTGCCCCTCTACTCGTCACTCATCAGACCCAATGCCCCATTGGCATGTACCTCTACAAGACACTTCAAGCTGGAAGAGACCACAAGCGCATTGCCTCACCAAGGAGGATAGCTGGCCTCAAACATATGTTCTATGCAGCCCGACTGAAAAAACTTCAGCTGTACTCAGTGGCATATAAACACTCAGAGGTGATCTCTGCCTGACTTACAAAGCCATGTCCAACTCAGAATTGATGGACATGCTCCACCTCTAAATCAAGTCACTATGAGTCACTCGCTTCTAGTGAGCTAAACCTTGCTACAACAATAAATAGAACATGCGGTTTTGAATTAAAAATACAACTGAATCTGTAGAAACACAATGGATTATTAAAACTCAAGCACATATCCCCCCAGGACTGAATGATAGAGTCCCCATAAAGCCCATACTAAAAAGTAGGAGACATCGTATTTGATTATCATTACACATACATCTTTTCAAGTAGCAAATGTTTTAGCTTACTTAAAGTAGTGGTGGACAATGTATTTATTTTTAGCGAATATTACTTTTTAGTAAATATTTATATTATGATTATGCATTTATTAATGTATGTATGACTTTTGCAAAAAAGTTATTAAATCAATTTATTTTAAGTATGTATAAAACAAGTAACCATTAGCATGATATATATTCAACTGTATTTATAACTTTAAGACAAACACTTACTAATTGAATAATTGTCTTTTTGAGCTAATTAATTTGTTCAGCTGACTATATATAGACAGTATTTTATCCTATGGCTTTATTAGTTTGACAAAGCTAAATGCGAAAGCGCTTACTGAGGGCCTAATAAAACTGTGTTTTTTATACAACTGGATGACTTCTCTGTGAATAATTGGTAAAAAAGAAAGGATTCCTATTATGGTGAATTTTTATTGAACAGACTTTATATTCATGGCAAGTGTCCGTTTCTGTTTGTGCTGAATAGCTATTTTTTGCTTGGACACATTTGAACAACAGGCAGGTCTGAACAGACTCGATCGTTTGACATAGAGATTTTTTGACATTTTGTACGTTGCCAACACCAGGAGCATTTATTTTCTTTATTGTTGTTGAGAAGAAGTGACACCAATTTGTGAATGTCTGATATCCTTTGGTGAGTTAGCCTTGCAGACATGTTTATAGTATCTAGATTTGCGCCTATGTAGGTAATGCACGACAAGCAAGGGTGACAAAACAGACTTTTCGCAATTTATTGAAATACCCAGTTTTTGACAAACGCGAAAAGTATAATCTCTGGCCATCAGAAGGAGATGCTTGGTGGGAGCTGTGAGAAGCCAGTCGTCCAAATATGGAAACACCTGGAATCCTTGTCGAGTCTCAGGTGAGAAGCTACCACTGCCATGCATTTGGTAAACACCGGGGCAGTGGTGAGACTAAAGGGCAGGGCCCTGAACTGAAAATGACTGGTTCCCAGCCTGAAGCGGAGGAATCTTCTGGGCGTCTGTTCATTTTATGTGATAATACGCATCCCGAAGGTCTATAGAGCACATCCAGTTTCCTTTGCCCAAAAGGAAGAATGGATTGCAGCGTGACCATCCAAATCTTGTTTTCTTGACTGATTTGTTCAAGACACGAGATCCAAAATCGGTCTCCAGTCCCCTGTTTTCTTTGGAACTAAAAAGAACCTTGAGTAGATTCGGATCCTTGTTGGTCTGCTGGCACTGGCTGAATTGCTCTTTGCAAGCAGTTTTGAAATTTCCAAGCTGCTATATCCCTTTGAGCGGTGGAACATCTGGAAGGGATTTTTTGACTGATTTGGAAAAGCGAAAAGGGGATAGAATAGCCTTCGAAATGATGGACTGTACCCATTTTGTCTTGAGTCAGGGATAGCCAGGCTTCTGGGTACAGTGACAATCTTCCCCGACTGCCTCCAAAGATGGGCAGTCGGCAACACCTCAGGGATGCTGAAAGGGCTTGTCAGGAAAGGCTTCCCGATTGCCCTGGTTCTGCGGACCCCCTGCCCCTAGGGCGGCGTCTACCATTGTTATTCCCACCTCTGCCTTTGGTAGGAAAGCGACTCTGTCGTCAGGCGAAGTCCTTGAGATTGTTTACGGAACCACATCTTCCCACCCTTCTGGCCTTTGGGGTAAGGCCTAGAAGGAGTCGAAACGGACTCCGGCAGAAAGGGTCTTGCCATCAGTCTCGCACCTAGTCAGGGTTTCTTTCACTTGAGGACCAAAGAGATGATCCATCAAGGGGAGTTAAGTGAAGACGTCTTGAAAGAGGTCCATAAATTGCATAGCCAAGATCCAGGCGTGCCCTACGTGAGCTACACCTGTCCCTGCTTGGCTCTGCTCGCTCCATCGGCAGCGTAAGAGAGGCGCATGGAGGAGTTGGATATGGTATTAAGGGTAGCCAGCTGCGTGTTCATCTTTTTGGAAACCCGCGGCTGTAGGATCATTAACATTTCACTCGCTTCCTTGATCAAGTCCTTTGAAGGCAGTGAAATGGCACAGGTAGTTCATGACGCATGGTAAATGTAAGCTGAGGAGAACATCCGCTTCCCGTGCCTATCCATGGACCTAGATTCCTTGTTAGGTGGATGGACAGGTACTGAAGGATCAGCCAGTTCCTTCTTTGTGGCAGCAGCTACCACCATAGCATCCACAGAAACTCCTTTTGATAAAATTGCTTGTCTGATGGAGCTGTGATGAACTTAGGAGGGTCTCCTGGGAGTGGGGTCCACTGAATCAGGAGCCGTCCATGCCTTCTTAGCAACCACCTGCATGAGGGGGTCGAAGGGAGGGACACCCAGGAGGTGGAAGGACGAGCCAAATGCCTCAAGATACACAGATTCGTCCTCCGAAGGGTTGAGGGGCTGGCCAATTTCCCTCTGTTTCAGGATCTCCAGAATGTCTGCAAATGAGACATCTTCAGAAGGGGAACGGGGAACCTCAGAATCATCAAATCTGTGTCTGGCGTGATAGACTCAGGTGAGTCAATGTGTTTCCTCTTGCACTTCCTCTTCCGAGGGGCTCTTCTGCCAAATCAGGAGAGGCCTCGAAGAGGATGAAATCCCACAGGGGCTCCTGAGAGCTGGCTCTCTGCGGTCCGGGATGAGGGAGTGAGTCGACTTACCCTGAGGCAGCATAGAGGAGGCGGGGCGGAGCCGACTGTGGAGTAGAGCCAGGCTCTAACACACTCCGCATGACCTCAAATGCACCCCCTGTCAGGCAGAGCCAGAGGTCCCGCTCCGAGGGAGCTAGAACCCCTCGGCACCGACAGTGATGGCTCCGAGGCCGATGTCGGAGCCGAACTCACCAGCCGAAGCCCGAGAGGGAGGGTCGGACAAGGTCCGATGCCACTCACCTCGGGCCGGCGAAGTCCGGCGCCGAGATTCTTCCAAAGAAGAAAACGGAGCCGGCAGCGGGCCGAAGACAATTGTCTCAGCTCGAAGTAATCACAGTCTCGGTTCCGACGACCCGGCTCCGAACTCAAGAGAGTGAAGGAGGAAAATGTTGATGGACCGGGGCAGGCATCGACTGATGAGTCGGGCTCTGAAGCATCTGGGCTAGTGCCTCGGACTTAAGTAGTCACTCACTACCCTCTGAAGGTCATGATCGGACAGCCTCGATGACCTAGAGGAATGAGACCTTTGGCTCGTTCAGACAGCAGGGGAGATCCTGGGGCAGAATGAGCGGAGCCAAGAGATGGTGACCTAGACCTCTTCTGGTTGTCGGCTCGAAGGTCTGGTCGAGACACTTGAAATTCTCAATAACCTCGGCTCCGGCCGGGCGAGGCCACAGAAACTGTGGACTGAGACTTATCGGCTCCAGCGGAGCCGATAAAGGCAAGGTTGAGCAACCTGAGGTCTCGGCTCAAGCCGGGCCGAACCTCGATGCCTTAGAGGGCCTCCCTCTGGAACCTGACAGGGAATCCTCTGGCTTCAGTAAGCCTCTAAGAATTAATTTGTTTTTTCTTTCCTGCAGGACCCTGGGGCTGAAGCCATGGCACACAGCACAGGAGTCCTGCAGGTGCAAAGACAATAGACACAAGAGGTGTGGCGTCTGTCAGAGACATTTTCTGACAGCATCACCTTCTTGAATCGAACCTTTGCTTCTTTAGACATTTTCCTGACTGACAGGTGTACACAAACACTCACCCAAACACAAAAGTTATACCCTGTCAGGAAAAAACAATAAATTTAGTAGTAATACTAGTATTTAAAGTACACTAAACTAGAATAAACTACAAAAACACAAACCTCCACTAGGAAGGAAGGCCTAAGGGCCCAATGGAAGAACCAAAGGTTCTTTGGGAAAAGCAGGAAAAATTGAGAATCGGAATAAAGTTTCTAATCTACACTAACTAAGAAAGAATATTAACTTAAAGGGGTTTAAAGAGTAATTTTTACAAGAAAAATTAACACTCACCAGGAACCGGTAGAAACAACCAACCTCGAAGCTGTAGCGGCAAGCGGATCTGAGGTAACTCGCCTAGCATTGTGGGATATAAGGGGAGCCTCGAGCGGTGGAACCAACTCTCGAGCTTTTAGAGTGGCCGAGTCGGAGCCGAGGTCGGCTCCGAACCCATCCAGCAAGAATGAAGGCGAGATAGACAACTTAACATCTTGGGATTGTGGTTGCAGCACTACCACATTGTGCAGTGCAGGCTCCAGTCTGTAATGATGCGTCCTTTCTTTTCTAGTCACCTAAGGGCATGTGTCCTCTGATCCTAACATACGCTGGGTGTATACAATAAGCTCATAAACGTGCCTCCTCTTGGCAGTAAAACCTGGGCCATACAGAAGTGCACATATTCTGCACTAAAACCCTCTGAAGCACACCAGCAGGAAAGTCCACTTTATAGTGGACAGAGGCTTCACAATACTGGAAGAGGCATGTCTACCCACTTGTAAAAGAAGAGAATGCCATCCAGCCCACATCAGTGCATTCCCAGCAGTGCAATGGCCAAGGGAAAAACAGACCTCAGGAGAACAGCTTTCCTGGCATAAGTTCTAATACACCATAAGAGAAATTGTGGATGTATTCAAAAATGGATTCTTTACTTGTGCAAAATAAAGAAAGGCTAGTCATACCTTAAAGCCTAAAACACATGATCCTGGGAACTGAAATAACTACCACAAACATTTTTTTTTATTTTAAGTGCCATGATCAGCAGAAACAAGTTATCTGAAGTGAGAGCGCAGCACAATAAAACCAATATTCTAACACAGAAATGGTGGTAGGAGGATATAATATTGGCAGGCATCTGGTCAATGTTATAACAGTGTGACGCACACACTGGTAAAAGTTATTACAGGTCATTCCCTGAGATTCACCGACTTCTAGAGTTTTTTTTTTCACTAGCACGTTTTCACCATCAGTCTCTGTGACAACTGAGCCCCATTCTCCACTGACCTCTTTACCACCCCCACCTTTTCCTGGCATCAAAGGGAAACAAGACAAGAAGTCAGATGATGAGAATTATGGCAGTTATTCGACCTACATATGGAGGTTTTGCATACTTTCTGACTCTGCCCCCCCCCCAAAGCTACTGACTTATGTACCAGTCAAAAAAGGCCTGTAACACTGGCCTCATCATGTATTGAGTTACCACACAGGCATCAATACCTAGCTACAGTACAACTATGCACTGCTTGGCAGGTAACAGAATGTGTCAAGGGCTTAGGATGCTGCTGCTTCACCCAGTCTCAAACATTCAGCAGTCACACAACAAGCAAAACTGCCTTCATATCACAGTGATGAGTGAACCAACCTTTACCTGCCTGGCTGGCTTGTTCAACACTAGGACTGACTAGTCAAACTTGGAGCACTGGGGATGGGGTCAAGGCTTCATCCCTATGTGCCAGTGAGCCAGTGTGGTAAACTGGCATCAATAATATTAACTCTGACAGTAGTTGAATACGATGTAGTGGATGTTTGGACAGCTTTGTCAACCATCAAATAAAATACCACTGAATTCTTCTAAGAATGGTCTGTGTCATTCTATAGTAGAGCTTGATAAAAAGTCATCATGCAAATGTTCTAATCTTTCTGACCTCCACAGTGGTCAAAGATGCAAAGAAACTCTTTAAAAAATGCTCATCACAGCTACCAAAGTTATTTTGTTTCCTACCACTTGTTCATGAAAAACTGACATGGCTAAGAAAGAAAAGTGCATTTAGTCCTATATTATACCCAGTAATAAATTGAAAAGTTATGTTAGAATGGCATCAGAAGAATTTTTAAGTAATGAGAAATGTATGACCCCCAAGAAAATTGTAAATAATAAGGATACACGAGTAATGAAGCCCGACAAGACTGGTGGCTTAGCCATTAGAACAGTATTGATTATGTTCGTGCAATGTTTAATGTGTTACATAATGAAAAACAGTACACTAGAATTTCTAAAAAAAATGAAATAAAAATTGTAAACAGCAATACAGATTTTTTTTTTTTTTTTTAGATTTTTTAATACAACACACCATTGATTATGACTTGTACAACTATTTTAATTTGTCTGGTACAGTTAAAGTAGATAAAATGTGAGAGATCCACCTTTTTATCCTGTGGTGTGGTAGCCATGGGATCAAAAACGTATTCAATGACAGTTTATGTGGATAAGACCTTAACATTTTTTGTAATAAACATTCACACATTGTTAAAGACTCCTGGGACTTCCATAGTAGTATTATAGAGGAATTTTTTGACAGAGTGCTTTTCAACACCCATAGATGTGACAGACTTGTTGACATGCATCCCCCGTGACACCACATTAAAGTAGCTTTACGAAATACTAGTGAAGCACTGCAACTTACCAAATAATAAGTTGAGAATGACTACTAGCTTTGTTAAAATCACATTAAAAGATAATTTCATCCACTTTCAGGGGAATACGGCAAACAACTGATGAGTTGTGATGGGGGCGGCTTGTGCCCCCTATATGTTAACATTGATATGTTGTTCTGGGAAGAACAATGTGTACTGAATTCAAACTTTATGGATCATTTAGTGAAACAAACATTCCTTTTTATTTTGTTTTTAATTTGGAACAGACAGATTATTGCATGTTATTGATTATTTGCAAAGTACAACAGGTTTCTTAAAATTTACATTTGATTATTCTAAAATTGAGATTAATTAAGCAGATATGTTAAGGAAGGATTTTGTCAATGGATGCCTTACACGGACTATTTACAGAAAGCTCACTTTCGCCAACAATTATTTACACTATAGAAGGTGTCATCCCACAAGACAAAAATGTAGTCTCAGAAAAAGGAAGATAGACTAGCAAGATTTACTTATTTAGATTCTGACCTGGAGAAAAACTTCACTGCCTTTTTGAGATGTTTAAAAGGGGTCCTTTATGAAGTAAGAAATTAGATTTGAGAGGAAGGAAAGATAACTTCCAACGAATGTTTGGAAAAGGATTTAGTAGGAGCAGATCAGGTACTATTAACAGGAAATATTATGATTTTTAATTATAGTGTTGACAATAACTTGGTAAAGTTTTTTTTGAGAAGGAATTGGAAGGTTTTTGAAAGTTTCAGTGATATCAGGTGTGTTTTAGAAGATAATCCCAACTTTGTGTTTAGCAGACATCAAAACATATAGGAAAGATTAGAGAAAAATATGAAGACACATTCTAACAGTAGAGGCATTAGTGGAACTATGGGTACCAGGAAATGTGGGACTTGCACACTGTGTAATAGTATTCCCCACTCAGGAATTATAAAAAAAACTCACCAGCCTGGGTTGCCAACTGGCTTACAGACAGAACTCACACAGAAAGAATAGCGGGCTCCAGGTCCAACTCTAAACCAGTCACAGGTGGTGTCCCACAAGGCTCGGTCCTGGGACCCCTACTGTTCGGCATATACTTCTTAGAAGTACAGGCAAACACAGGAGGACTATGGCTAACCATGTTCGCCGATGACTGCAAACTGGGAGCTATAACTGACTCTCCGGCTGACATGGACATTCTCCAAAAGGGCCTTACTGAGACGGACACCTGGTGTCAAAGTCATGGTCTCATGCTAAATGCCAAAAAATGCATAATCATCCCATTTGGGAAAAACAAAACACCCATGAATTAACACATAGGTGGCAGCCTCCTTAACACAGAAGAGGTAATAAGAGATCTGGGGACCCATGTAGATAGTAATCTCTCCTTTGACAATCATATTGCCAAAGTAGTTAGGAAATCCTCCTGTGTAGCCCATCTAATTACTAAAGGGTTCGCATCTAGAAATAGAGAGGTTATAGTGCCCCTCTACTCGTCACTCATCAGACCCAATGCCCCATTTGGCATGTACCTCACAAGACACTTCCAACAGCTGGAAAGACCACAAACGTACCTCACCAAGAGGATAACTGGCCTCAAACATATGTTCTATGCAGCCCGACTGAAAAAACTTCAGCTGTACTCAGTGGCATATCGCTTACTCAGAGGTGATCTCTGCCTGACTTACAAAGCCATGTCCAACTCAGAATTGATGGACATGCTCCACCTACAGAAATCCAAGTCACTATGAGTCACTCGCTCTAGTGAGCTAAACCTTGCTACAACAATAAATAGAACATGCTGGAGGGATAGATTCCTGTCACAGAGACTCCCCATGCTTTGGAACAAAATTCCTAACTACATTAGGCAGAGCCCCTCACTAACACTCTTCAAGAGAAACCTTGACGAGTGGATGGGTAACAGAAAATACACCCCTGGGATCACTTCTTAGGCTCTTCTTGACAGAGGCTCAGTTAATTAATCAATAGGGCGGCGAAAGCTGACACACTCTGGCTAGGCTTATAAATGCCCTTGGGCAGATAGCTTAGTACCTACCTATGAAGGTAATAATTTAAAAACATGTGAGTTTATGTTTCAGTTTAAAGAAATGTATTATTTAAAGATGGTAGGGGGCTATTTAAACAGCTTTTTGTGACTCCTGCTAAAAACAATGAGAAGCCTTATGAAAAGAATATATGAACACTTGTACAAGATCAGGAAAAGAAAGGAAACTAATGCATTGTATAAACATTTGTTGGAATGTCAGTAAAGTAAGAAATTTTATTTTTGTATCATAGACCATGTCCCTTATAACCTAATGGCTATGGCAGTATAAGAATGAATGTGAAGAACTCTTACAGCAGATCAAATTACATGCTGATGCACCCTCTGGTATGAACAGCAAGGTATCTATAGGTTGTGTTTTGAAAGTGCAAGCAGGTCATTGTTCCCCTCTACTCATGACTCATTAGACCCATTATAGAGTACAACGCCCCTTTTGGTATGTACCTCCCAAGACATCTACAACAACTGGAAAGGCCGCAGAAATACCTCACAAAGAGGATTACTGGCCTCAATCAGATGCCCTACACAGACAGTCTCAAAAAACTCTAGCTTTACTCTGTTGCATATCGCCTACTCAGAGGCGATCTCTGCCTAACATACAAAGCTATGTCAAACCCGGAGCTGTTGAACATGCTCCACTTAAAGAAATCCCAATCCCTCCGAGATACACGCTCTAGGGACCTAAACCTTGTCACCACAATAAACAGAACATGCTGGAGGGATAGATTCCTGTCCCATATTCTGGAACAAACTACCTATCTGTATCAAACAAAGTTCCTCATTAGCACTCTTCAAGAAAAATCTTGATGATTGGATGGGAGATAGGAAATTCACCCTGGGTATCACTTCTGTGGCTCTGCTTGACAGGGGCACAGGAAAATAATTTTCTTGGGTGGCAAAAGCCAGGGTACCATTTGGCTACGCTTATATAAGCCCTAGGGCCAATAGCCTAGTACCTACCTATGAACCTATAATATTTTCACATGTATTTTTGGGTGCATGGGGAAAATTAATGCTTGCTCATTGTATGGGCTTTAAACAAAAAGTCATACTGACATTTATTGGACAAAACTCTTTATTGTAACATTTTAAATTGCGTGGTTTTCAACAACATTTGTTGATTTTATGTCATTATTGTGTTTATTCCATTTTTTTATTCATACTTATTTCTACTTTAATTTATGCTAAGTTTGAAGTTTAGTGTGAAGTGATCTCTAAGAGATTAAGCTTAACAGTCACATGATGTAATCACCTGACTAAGTATGTGAAATGAGTTTTACACTAGTTCTGATGAAGTCCTGCAAGACCTTGAAAGTGCTTAACTAACTTCTCAGAAAGGAAAAGGAGACAGCCCAGTAAACAATACAAGCTTACAGGAAATGAGAATCAAGATTACGGATACCAACTATAAGGTAGCAAATTTCCATACTGCATAGTAAACTGTCTTACTGATTTGCCTCAAGACTATAATTAAAACCAGAATATGCCAAACACTGTTACAGCTTTTAACTACAGAGACCAATCATTCGAGAGACAGTAGGCCCCACTGGGAAGAAAGTGGTTATGGTACTGCAAACGCACGTTATTTGGAGAATGGTAAAATATATTTGGCTTGACCAAGATGATATCAGAGCTGGAGGTAATGAGTTTACAACTGCAGGCAGTTAATAAAGAAATGATTGAACAATTTAAGAGAGGCATTTGTATAAGAAACACCATTATTAGCACTTGAAGGGGAACTGGCAAGCAGTTAACTGAAAATAAATTAAAGTTTGATACTGGGAGACGTGTATAGCTTTGCAAGAAGTTGCATCCCTGGTAGCCTTAACACTTCAATACTAAATATAATGGTGCACAGTTTAGTTTATACATTTGACAGCAACCAGTGCACTTTTTCTTAATGCTAAAACTCAGTAAACTGAGGGTATGCAAACTATTTTCACATCACAGATGGAAACAGACGGGACGAGGACAGGCAGTATTAGTACAAGGATGAGAACAAACACTGACGTGCGCTTTTAGCATGATTAAACCTGTTGACAAAGAGACATGTACTTTATAAAATAATAGAGAGATGTATATTTTATAACGTAAATTTAATAATTAAGTAGAAACAAAACACTTCTTGCTGGAGTACTTCAGTTTTAAGTACTTCAACTCTTGGCACTACTAAACAGTATAAGGTATTATTAAAACATAAAAATGCAAACTACAATGATCAAGATGGTAAACAATTTACAACAGAATAAACACCCAATTCACTGGGTCATCGTTAAAAGCTATGCTCAAGTAGAGCATCTTCAACAAGCTCTAAAAGCAGTCACAATGCAAGACAATTAGGGCAATTATAGTAGTTAATTACAGAGATTAGGTGCCTGATAAGTAAATGGCTGGATACCAAATACTTCAAGTCTGGCACTAGCAGACCCACAAAGGCATCTTATGTGAAAAAAGATAAATTTACTTCAGGTAAGAGCAGAGTGAAGCAAGAGTTCAGCACCCAATGGCCAGTAGCCATATGTGACAAGGATTTTGCATTTGTTGCTCATCATATCTAGACAATGTCTGCATTCTGAACACTGAGGGTATCCAAACCATTACAAAACCCCCCAGAAACTGGAATCAACCTAATTTGATCTCATCAAGGGCAGGTCTTGCCAGCTCAAGCTGGTGGACTTCTTTGAAAAGCTCACCAAATCAATTGATGGCAAACAGTTCACACTGCCTACTTCAACCTGGTCAAGGCATTTGACACAATACTCCATTAAGGCAATGTTGATATACTCAAGAGGTTAGGTATAAACCCTTATGTCACAAGGTGGCTAGCCAGCTGGGTCACAGACAGGGCCCAGGAAGTTAGAACTGGGGAGTCCATCTCTACAAAGAGGACAGTCACAAGCAAAGTCCCTCAGGGATCAGTCCTGGGACCACTCCTTTTTGGCATTTACTTCTCTGAAGTCAAAGGTCACTGGCTGATCAAATTTGCAGACAAATGAAAATTTGTAGCAGTCATAGAATCCCCCACTGACACTAATGTTCTCCAGGAAGGGGAGACACAGACAAATAACTTTTGTCAAAGCCACAGACTAAAACTAAATGTGAAGAAATGCATAACAGTATCTTACAGGAAGTCATCCACCCATGGTAAACATCATATTGACAACACACCACTGAGAGTTGACCCAGCAGACAGGGACTTGGGGAGACGGACACTAATCTAGCCTTTGACCATCACGTATCTACAGTAGTTAGAAAATCATTCTATGCTGTGTTACTTATAAACAAAGGTATGGCATCTAGGTTCAAGGAGGTCATGTTTCCATTATATTCAGCATTCATCAGGGCTATCATAGAGTAAAGTGCCCCCTTTGGTATGAACCTAATCATGCACATCCAACAATTGGGACTCATTACAAGAATACAGGATGCAAGTATCATGCTCTATAAAGACTGCCTCAAAGTCCTGTCCCTGTATTCTCTGAGGGGAGATTTATGCCTGTCACACAAGGTATTGTTAGACCCCCACCATGATGTACCTCCTGCATATCCGCAAAACTAACAGCACCAGAACTATGTGTTCTAAAGACTTAAATCTTGACTGTGATATAAACAGAACCTGTTGGACAGACAGCTATATATCACAACGACTAACCCTTCTTGGATCGGGCTCCCCATCCATATTAAACAGAGTTCCTCCCTAACTGAATTCAAGTGCATCTTGGACAATTGGATACAGAACAGAAACTTCATCCCTGGTTTGTCACCTATGTCTCTACAATCACAGGGAGCCTATAAATCGATCATTTCCCAGATCTTTGCTTAAATGTTTCATCTCTCAATCTTGGGCGTACACTTATCAATGGTACCAGCACTTGGCAGAGGTTTGCAATGGATGGCTAGGCTTAAAAAGGCCCTAAGAAATGTCAGCCTAGTACACACCTATAAACCTATGAACAAAGGACCATACTGCCTTCAGCATCTTCTCACAATGCAACGCCTCAACCATGCCAATGCAGTAGTCTCAGTGTGCCCAAAGGTAATCCTCTGGTCTCTATGAAAGGATAGTCCTGCGATATGCACAACCTTTACACCCAAAAAATGTAATAGCTACTTTTGATGGCTTCAAAGAAGCTTATTTACATCAAAAGCACTATTAATTTGATCTTGAGAATCCCTAAGCTTAACTGCATCTGACTACATTGGCCTCATAATAGCAGGCTACCTGACTAAATGTTATTTGAAAAAGGATTGAACTGAGAATAATTACAGAATATTTGAGAGCTTTTTAACAACAGACTTATATTTTATTGTACAACACCAGAAAATGTCAATAGAAAGTTAGGAAACTAAAAGTGAGAAAGAAAGATTTTTTTTTTTTATTTAATTACTGGTGTACAAATTACTTTAAATATACTATGTTTTTAATTCATGGAACCAGAGGATGCAAGGTATGGCTCAATGAATCCCTCTCTGCATTATTATCAAACATGCTAATTAGTATTTCCAGGGAGACACAACCAAATCCTCAAGTTTTTTTAACCATTTACAAGTGGTCCAGATCAGTCGCTTACAGTTCCCTCTTTCTTTTGCTGAATGTACATAAGGACAAGAGTTGGTTTTATTAAACTTCATAAGCTACTGTAAAAGGCACCCAGGTAATAAATGCATTTACCATTTAATTTTTTTTTCCTGGAAGCAAAGTGTTTTTATCTTATTCCACTAAAGGACAAGGACATAGTTTATAGAAACTACTGGCTACATTGTGGATAATTTGAGTCTTCTACACACCATCTTATTTCTGGCATTTCCCCACCAATCTCTTCAGATAATGGGTTCATTACTGAACTCTCCAAGCTGCATCTGATGAGGAAGCATTCAGTATGGAAACATTTATCATCCCCCCTTCCAAACAATGCAAGCAGGCCAGTGATCACTCAATTCCTTCATCTTCTGAACAGACTCCTACGTGCTAGATTTACTACTTGAATCTGGGCGATCAAAGCACAATCACAGCTTAAAACCTGTCCTCTAGTACAGCCAGTTTGGCTGGAACCAGTATTTACTACCAGTTTTGTTGCAGTCTTCACAAAGTGAGAAGGAATTAATACTTTTGCATGAAAAGAGCAACTATTCTGTTGGCCAGGGGAGCCATGCAAGATTACAGTGGGGTGGAGCAGAAAGCCTGCAGAATTTCCTCAGATGGGGGCAGCAGGCAAAGCACCCTGCTGACATTAATTCCAAGACCTCCATGAAATTGGGATCTTCAGTAAAAGATACTAGAAAATCCCCTCTACTGCCAATCTCAGTATCTAGTGTAGGAGATTCTATCACAGTCTGAATGCTTCCCTTTTGCACTTTTTCTACACTGATCCTACTGGGGAGGATGGCAGTGATCACAGGGGAGGAGGAGGAATAATCAACATAGGTTCATAGGAGGTTACTAGGCTAATGGCCCTAGGACCCTTTCAAGCCTAGCCAAGTTCAACCCTTGTTCCCTTAAGGGTCTAGAGATATGGTCTATGTTATAAAAAAGCCATATGGAAGGCCTCTGGGTGCA